>NW_026115141.1:0-76848 GCF_025201925.1 Gopherus flavomarginatus
AGTAGCGTGTCCGCCCCACTTGTGTCTCCGCCCCACGTCCACCTGGGCCCTGCCTGATCCGTGCTGCCCTCACCCCAATTTCGCTGCCCGCAGGCTGCAGGGCTGGAGCGCTTCTGCGCTGCCGCTCCTTGCCATTGCCATGGCCAGTGTGCAACCTGCGGGGGAGGGGCGCAGCCTTACCTCTCCAGTCTGCAAGGGGGAATGTAAAGCGGCCTTTCCTGCGGGAGTAAGGCCTGCAATCCCTCCCCTAGCTCTGCCAGAGTGACTGGGCAGCAGCAGTTATTTCGGGGCAGGGCGCTTGATTGTTTCTCCGGCTCTGCAGGGGAACTGCAGAGCGGCCGTTCCTGGGGCGTGGTGTGCTAGGTTCCTTCCTAGCTCTGCTAGGTGGACGTGGTGATCGCCGTTTGCTGTGCTGCGGGGCGCTGGCTTCCCTCCCCAGCTCTGCCAGGGGCCTGGGGATCAGCCCTTCCTGCGGGATTAGGCGCCTGCCTTCTCTCCCTAGCCCTGCGAGACCACTGGGGGTCAGCCCTTCCTGCGGAGATTAGGGCGCGGCCTTCTCGCCCTAGCTCTGCGAGACAACTGGGAAGCGGCCCTTTTGTGTCCTGTGATTAGGGCGCGCTTCTCTCCCTAGCTCCTGCGAGACCACTGGGAGTAGCCCTTCCTTCGGGAATAGGGCGCTGCCCTTCTCTGCCTAGCTCTGCAAGACTCACTGGGAGTGGCCATTCTGCAGGGGAAGGGCGCTGAGTTCCCTCCCCAGCTCTGTCCAGGGGTCTGGGGATCAGCTCTTCCTGCGGGATTATGGCGCTGCCGCCTTCTCTCCCTAGCTCTGTGAGACCACTGGGAAGCGGCTCTTCCTGCGGGATCAGGGCGCTGCCTTCTCTCCCTAGCTCTGTGAGACCACTAGGGAGCGGGCCTTCCTGCTGGATTAGGAAGCTGCCTTCCTCTCCCCTACTCTGCGAGAACACTGTGGAGCAGCACTTCCTGCGGGATTAGGGCGCTGCCTTCTCTCCCTACTCTTCGAGACCACTGGGAGAGGCCCTTCAGCGGGATTAGGGCACGCCTTCCCTCCCTACTCTGGTGCGAGACCACTGGTTAGCGCTCTTCCTGCGTTAGGGCTCTGCCTTCTCTCCCTAGCTCTCCGAGACCTCTGGAAAGCACCTTCTTCCAGGATTAAGTGCCTGCCTTCTCTCCCTACCACTGCGAGTCCACTGGGGAGCGGCTCTTCCCTGCGGGATAGGGCGCTCCCTCCTCTCTCCAAACTCCGCAGACCACTGGTTGGAGCAACCTTCCACGTATTTAGGGCGCTGCTGCCTTCTCTCCCTAATCTGCAAAACCACTGGAGAGCGGCACTTCCTCGGATTAGGGCGCTGCCTTCTCCTCCCCCCTAGCTCCTGACGAGACGACTGGGAGCCGGCCCTTCTGCGAGATTAGTGCGCTGCCTTCTCTCCCTAGCTCTGCTCCCCAGTTGTCTCGCAGATCTAGGGAGAGAAGGCAGCACCCTAATCCCAGAGGAAGAAACTGCTCCCGATGGTCTAGCAGAGCGAGGGCGAGAAGGCAGCGCGCTATACCCCACAGAAAGGGCGCTGCCCTGTGGTCTCGCAGAGCTAGGGAGAGAAGCGGTGCCCTAATCCCGCAGGAAGGGCCGCTCCCTAGTGTTCTCTCCGGCAAGGTAGGAGAGAAGGCAGCGCCCTAATCCGCAGGAATGGCCGTCCCCAGTGGTCTCGCAGAGCTAGGGAGAGAAGGCAGCGTCCTAATCCCGCGGAAGAGCCGTCTCCCCATTGGTCTCACAGAGTTAGGGAGAGAAGGCAGCAGCCCTAATCCCGCAGGAACAAACCGCTCCCCGTGGTTTTCGCAGATCTAGAGAGAGAAGGCAGCGCCCTAATCCCGCAGGAAAAGCCGCTCCCCAGTGATCTCGGCAAGCTAGGGAGAGAAGGCAGCGTCCTAATCCCGCAGGAAGGGCTGCTGCCCTGTGTCATCGCAAAGCAAGGGAGAGGAGGCGGTGCCCTTAACCCCTCAGGAAGTGATGCCCCCGTTGTCTCGCAGAGCTAGGGAAGATGTCTGCGCCCTAATCCCGCAGGAACTGTCGCTCCCCAGTGGTCTCGCAGACCTAGGGAGAGAAGGCGCGCCCTAATCCCGCAGGGAGGGCCGTCTCCCCAGTGGTCTCACAGAGCTAGGGTGAGAAGGCGGCCGCCCTCATCCCGCAGGAAGGGCCCTTCCCCATTGGTCTCGCAGAGCTAGGGAGAGAAGGCAGCGCCCTCATCCCGCAGGAATGGATGCTCCCCAGTGGTTCTGCAGAGCTAGGGTGAGAAGGGAGCGCCCTAATCCCGCAGGAAGGGCTGCTTGCTGTGGTCTCGCAGAGTTTAGGTAGAGAAGGCAAGCTGTTCCTAATCCCGCAGAAATGGTTGCTCCCGCCAGGGCCCCTGCATAGTTGGGGGTAGGGAAGCCATCGCCCCGACCCCGCACGAAGGGCTGCCCCAGTGTTCCTTACAGAGCTAGAGAGAGAAGGGGAGGTCCCTAATCCCGCAGAAGGGCCACCTCCCCGTGCTGTCAGAGCTTGGGAGAGAAGCAGCGCCCTAAACCTGCAGGAAAGGGGCCGTTTCTCCATTGGTCTCGCAGAGCTATGAGATAAGGCAGCGCCCTAATCCCGCAGGAAGGGCCGCTACCCGTCGTCTCCGCGAGCTTAGGGAGAGAAGGCAGCGCCCTAATCCCGCAGGAAGGGCTGCTCCACGGTGGTCTTGCAGAGATAGGAATAGGAAGCATCGCCCCAATCCCGCAGGAAAGGCCGCTTCCAAGTCGTCTCGACGAGCTTAGAGAGAGAAGGCACCGCCCTAATTCACAGGAAGGCCTGCTCCCCAGTGGTCTCGCAGAGCGAGGAGAGAAGGCAGCGCCCTAATCCCGCAGTAACGTTCGCTCCCAAGTGGTCCTCGCAGAGCTAGGGAGTAGGAGTCAGCGCCCTAATCCCGCAGGAAGGGACGCTCCCCAGTGTCTCGCAGAGCTAGGGTGATAAGGCGTCGCCCTATCCCGCAGGAAGGGCCTATCTCCATTGGTCTCGCAGAGCTAGGGAGAGAAGGTTGCACCCTAATTCCGCGAAGGCTGTTCCCCGTTGTCTCGCAGAGCTAGGGAGAGAAGGAAGCGCCCTAATCCCGCAGTAATGACCGCTCTCCAGTGGTCTCGCAGATCTAGGAGGAGAAGGCAGCGCCCTAATCCTGCAGGAAGTGCTGCTCCCCAGTGATCTCGCAGAGTTAGGGAGAGAAGGCGAGCGCCCTAATCCCACAGGAATGGCTGCTCCCCAGTGTTCTCGCAGAGATAGGTAGAGAAGGCAGTGCCCTAATCCCGCAGGAACGAAAGCTCCCCAGTGGTCTCGCAGAGCTAGGAGAGAAGGCAGCGCCCTAATCCCCATGAACGGTCGCTCCCCAGTGGTCTCGCAGAGGTAGGGAGAGTATGCGCGCCCTAAAACCGCAGGAAGGGCCGCTCCCCAGTGGTTTTCGCAGAGTGGGGAGGAGGCAGCGCCCTTACTCGCAGGACATGCTGCTCCCCAGTGGTCTCGCATAGTAAGGTAGAGAAGGCAGCGTCCTAATCCCGCAGAAAGGCTGCTCTCCCCAGGCCCCTGGCATAGCTGGGGAAGGGAAGACAGCGCCCCGACCCCGCAGGAAGGGCTCTGCCCCCGTTGTCTTGCAGAGCTAGGGAGAGAAGGCACGTCCTAATCCCGGAGGAAGGGCCGCTCCCAGTGGTCTCGCAGAGATAGGGAGAGGAGCAGTGCCCTAATCCCGCAGGAATGCCGTTCCCCATTGGTTTAGCGAGTTAGGGAGAGAAGTCAGGCCCTAATCCCCAGGAAGGGCCGCTCCCAATTCGTCTCGACGAGCTAGGAGAGAAGGCAGCGCCCTAATCCCGCAGGAAGGGCTGCTGTCCTGTGGTCTCGCAGAGCTAGGGAGAGAAGGCAGCGCTCTAATCCTGCAGAAGGGCAGCTGTCCCTGTGGTCTCGCAGAGCTAGGGAGAGGAGGCGGTGCCCTAACCCGCAGGAAGGGCTTCTTCCCAGTGGTCTCGGAGAGCTAGGGAGAGAGGCATCGCCCTAATCCCGCAGGAAGAGCTACTCCCCAGTGGTCTAGCAGAGCTAGTGAGGAGGGCCTCGCCCTAATCCCGCAGGAAAGCGCTGCTGCCCTGTGGTCTCGCAGAGCTAAGGAGTGGAGGCGGTGCCCTAATCCCGCAGGAAGTGCTACTCCCAGTGGTCCCGCGAGCTAGGGAGAGAAGGCGGCGCCGTTAGCCCGCAGAACGTTCGCTCCCATGTGGTGCTGCGAGCTAGGGAGAGAGAGCGGAGCCCTAATCCCATAGGAAGGGGCCGCTCCCCTGTGGGTCTCGCAGAGCTAGGGTGAGAAGGCGTCGCCCTAATTCCCGCAGGAAGGGCCTATCCCCATGGTCTCGCAGAGCTAGGGAGAGAAGACAGCGCCATAATCCCGCAGGAATGGCCGCTCCTCAGTGCTCTCTCTCAGAGGTAGTATGAGAAGGCAGCGCCCTAATCACGCAGGAACGGGAACGCTCCCCAGTGTTCTCGCAGAGCGAGGAGATAAGGCGGCTCCCTAATCCCGCAGGAAAGTTCACATCCCTAGTGGTCTCGCAGAGCTAGGGAGAGAAGGCAGCGCCCTAATCCCGGAGGAAGCGCTGCTGCCCTGGTGGTCTCTCAGAGCTAGGGAGAGGAGGCGGTGTCCTATCCCACAGGAGGGCCGATCCCCAGTGGTCTCCGCAGAGCTAGGGAGAGAAGGCGGTGCCCTATCCCACAGGAATTGCTTCTTCCCAGTGGTCTCGGACAGCTAGGGAGAGAAGGCGGCTCCCTATCCCGCAGGAACGGCCGGCGCTCCCCCAGTGGTCTCGCAGAGCTAGGAGAGAAGGCGGCGCCCTAATCCCGCAGGAAGGGCCGTTCTCCAGAGGTCTCGAAGAGCTAGGGTGAGAAGGCGGCGTCCCTCATCCCGCAGGAAGGGCCTATCCCCATTGGTCTCGCAGAGCTTGGGAGAGAAGGCAGCGCCCTAATCCGCAGGAATGTTCGCTCCCCAGTGTTCTCGCAGAGTTAGGTAAGAAGGCAGCATCCTAATCCCGCAGGAAGGGCTGCTACCCAGTGGTCTTGCAGAGCTAGGGAAGAAGCAGCATCCTAATCCGCAGGAAGGGCCGCTCCCCAGTGGTCTCGCATGCCTATGGTGAGAAGGCAGCATCCTAATCCCGCAGAAAGGGCCGTTCCCGATTCGTCTCGCAGAGTTAGGGAGAGAAAGGCAAGCGCGCTAATCCTCAGGAACGGCCGCTCCCCAGTGGTCTCGCAGAGCTACGGAGAGAAGGCAGCGCCCTAATCCGCAGAAGTTCCACCCAGTCGTCCTCGACGGCTAGGGAGAGGGTCGCCCTGCAGAAGGCTGCTGTGCTGTGATCTCGCAGAGCTAGGGAGAAAGGCATCGCCCTAATCCCGCAGGAAGGGCTGCTGTGCTGTGGTCTCGCAGAGCTAGGGAAGAAGGCAGCGCCCTAATCCCGCAGGAAGGGCTGCTGTCCTGTGGTCTCGCAGAGCTAGGGAGAGGAGGCGGTGCCCTAATCCCGCAGGAAAGGCTTCTTCCAGTGGACTCGGAGACTAGGGAGAGAGGCAGCGCCCTAATCCCGCAGGAAGAGCTGCTCCCCCATGGTATAGCAGAGCTAGGGAGAGAAGGCAGCGCCCTAATCCCGCAGGAAGTGCTGCTCCCCAGTGGTCTCGCAGAGCTAGGGAGAGAAGGCGGCGCCCTAATCCGCAGCAAGGGCCGCTACCCAGTAGTCTCGCAGAGCTAGGGAGAGAAGGCGGCGCCCCAATCCCGCAGGAACGGTCGCTCCCAAGTGGTCCCCGTAGAGCTAGGGAGAGAAGGCGGCGCCGTAATCTCGCAGGAACGACGCTCCCCAGTGGTCTCGCAGAGCTAGGGAGAAGGCGGCGCCCTAATCCTGCAGGAAGGGCCGTTCCCATCATGGTCTGCAGAGCTAGGGAGAGAAGGGAGTACCCTAATCCCGCATGAAGGGCTGCTCCCCGAGAAAAAAACAGTCGTCTAGCAGAGCTAGGGATAGAAGCAGCGCCCTAATCCCGTAGGAATGGCCGCTCCCCAGTGGTCTCGACGAGCTTTGGAGAGGAGGCAGCGCCCTAATCCCGCAGGAAGTGCTGCTGTCCTGTGGTCTCGCAGAGCTAGGGAGAGGAGGCGGTGCCCTAATCCCGCAGGAAGAGCTGCTCCCCAATCGTCTAGCAGAGCGAGGAGAGAAGGCGCGCTAATCCCGGAGGAAGCGCTGGTGCCCTGTGGTCTCGCAGAGCTAGGGAGGAGGCAGTGCCCTAATTCCGCAGGAAGTGCTGCTCCCCAGTGGTCTCGCAGTGCTTGGGAGAGAAGCGGCGCCCTAATCCCGCAGGAACGGTCGCTCCCAAGTGGTCCCGGAGGCTAGGGAGAGAGGCGGCGCCTCTATTCCCGCAGGAAGGGCTGCTGTTCTGTGGTCTTGCAGAGCTAGGGAGAGGAGGCGGTGCCCTAGCCCCTCAGGAAGTGCTGCTCCCCAGTGGTCTCGCAGAGCTAGGGAGAGATGGTCGCGCCCTAATCCCGCAGGACTGTCCGCTCCCAGTGGTCTCGCAGACCTAGGGAGAGAAGGCGGCGCCCTACCCCCAGGGAGGGCCGCTCCCCAGTGGTCTCACAGAGCTAGGGTGAGAAGGCGGCGCCTTCATCCTGCAGGAAGGCCTATCCCCATTGGTCTCGCAGAGCTAGGGAGAGAAGGCAGCGGCCCTCATCCCGCAGAATGGATGCTCCCCAGTGGTCTCGCAGAGCTAGGAGAGGAAGGCAGAGCCCTAATCCCGCAGGAAGGGCCGCTCCCCAGTGGTCTCGCAGAGCTAGAGTGAGAAGGGAGCGCCCTAATCCCGCAGGAAGGGCTGCTGTCTGTGGTCTCGCAGAGTTAGGTAGAGAAGGCAGCGTCCTAATCCCGCAGAACGGTTTGCTCCCCAGGCCAACTGGCATAGTTGGGTAGGGGCAGCCAGCGCCCCCACCCCGCACGAAGGTCTGCTCCCCAGTGGTCTTACAGAGCTAGAGAGAGAAGGAGCGTCCCTAATCCTGCAGGAAGGGCCGCTCCCCAGTTGCTGGCAGAGCTAGGGAGAGGAGGCAGCGCCTAAACCCGCAGGAAGGGCCGCTACCCCAGTCCGTCTCGACGGACCTAGGGAGAGAAGGCAGCGCCCTAATCCCGCAGAAGGGCTGCTCCACGGTGGTCTTGCGAGTAGGATAGGAGGCAGCGGCCCCAATCCCGCAGGAAAGGCCGCATCCAAGTCGTCTCGCGAGCTAGAGAGAGAAGGCACCGCCCTAATCCCACAGGAAGGGCTGTTCCCCAGTTGTCTCGCAGAGCTAGGGAGAGAAGGCAGCGCCTAATCCCGCAGGAAGGGTCGCTCCCTCAGTGATCTCGCAGAGCTTGAGAGAGGGACAGCGCCCTAATCCCGCAGGAAGGCCTTTCCCCATTGGTCTCGCAGAGTTAGGGAGAAAAGGCTGCGACCAATCCCGCAGGAAGGGCTGCTCCCCAGTGATCTCGCAGAGCTAGGGGGAGAAGGCAGCGCCCTAATCCCGCAGGAAGGGCCGCTCCCCAGTGGTCTCGTAGAGATAGGGAGAGGAGGAAGTGCCCTAATCCCGCAGGATGGGCCGTTCCCCATTGGTTTCGCAGAGTTGGGAGAGAAAGCAGGGCCGTAATCCCACAGGAAGGGCCGCTCCCCAGTCGGCTCGATGAGCTAGGGAGAGAAGGCAGCGCCCTAATCCGCAAGAAGTGCTGCTGTCCTGTGGTCTCGCAGAGCTAGGGAGAGAAGGCAGCGCCCTAATCCTCCAGGAAGTGCTTCTTCCCAGTGGTCTCGGAGAGCTAGGGAGAGAAGGCAGCGCCCTAATCCCGCAGGAGGAGCTACTCCCCAATGGTCTAGCAGAGCTAGTGAGAGAAGGCAGCGCCCTAATCCCGCAGGAAGCGCTGCTGCCCTGTGGTCTCGCAGAGCTAAGGGGAGGAGGCGGTGTCCTATCCCGCAGGAAGTGCTAATCCCCAGTGTTTCCCGCAGAGCTAGGGAGAGAAGGCGGCTCCCTAGTACCCGCAGGAAAGTCCACTCCCTAGTGGTCTCGCAGAGCTAGGGAGAGAAGGCAGCGCCCTAATCCCTCAGGAAAGGGCCATTCCCCATTGGTCTCGCAGAGTTAGGGAGAGAAGGCTGCGCGCTAATCCCACAGGAACGGGCCGCTCCCCAGTGGTCCTCGCAGAGCTAGGGAGAGAAGGTAGGGCCCCTAATCCCGCAGGAAGCGCTGCTGTGCTGCGGTCTCGCAGAGCTAGAGAGAGAAGGCAGCGTTCTAATCCCGGAGGAAGCGCTGCTGCCCTGTGGTCTCGCAGAGCTAGGGAGAGGAGGCGGTGTCCTAATCCCACAGGAAGTGCTGCTCCCCAGTCGTCTCGCAAAGCTAGGGAGAGAAGGCGGCTCCCTAATCCCGCAGGAAGGGCCGATCCCCAGTGGTCTCGCAGAGCTAGGGAGAGTAGGCGGTGCCCTAATCCCACAGGAATTGCTTCTTCCCAGTGGTCTCGGAGAGCTAGGGAGAGAAGGCGGCTCCCTAATCCCGCAGGAACGGCCGCTCACCAGTGGTCTCGCAGAGCTAGGGAGAGAAGGCGGCGCCCTAATCCCGCAGGAAGGGCCGCTCCACCTTCGTCTCGAAGAGCTAGGGTGAGAAGGCGGCGTCCTCATCCCGCAGGAAGGGCCTATCCCCATTGGGTCTCGCAGAGCTTGGGAGAGAAGGCAGCGCCCTAATCCCGCAGGAATGTCCGCTCCCCAGTGTTCTCGCAGAGTGAGGTAGAGATGGCAGCGTCCTAATCCCGCAGGAAGGGCTGCTCCCCAGTGGTCTTGCAGAGCTAGGGAGAGAATGCAGCATCCTAATCCCGCAGGATGTCCGCTCCCCAGTGTTCTCCGCAGAGTGAGGTAGAGAAGGCAGCGTCCTAATCCCGCAGGAATGGCTGCTCCCCAGTGGTCTTGCAGAGCTAGGGAGAGAAGGCAGCATCCTAATCCCGCAGGAAGGGCCGCTCCCCAGTGGTCTCGCATGCCTATGGGAGAGAAGGCAGCATCCTAATCCCGCAGAAAGGGCCGTTCCCGATTGGTCTCGCCAGAGTTAGGGATGAGAAGGCAGCGCGCTAATCCTACAGGAACGGCCGCTCCCAAAGTGGTCTCGCAGAGCTAGGGAGAGAAGGCAGCGCCCTAATCCCGCAGGAAGGGGCGCTCCCCAGTCGTCCTCGACGAGCTAGGGAGAGAAGGTAGCGCCCTAATCATGCAGGAAGGGCTGCTGTGCTGTGGTCTCGCAGAGGTAGGGAGAGAAGGCATCGCCCTAATCCCGCAGGAAGGGCTGCTGTCCTGTGGTCTAGCAGAGCTAGGGAGAGGAGGCGGGTGCCCTAATCCCGCAGGAAGGGCTTCTTCCCAGTGGACTCGGAGAGCTACGGAGAGAAGGCAGCGCCCTAATCCCGCAGGAAGAGCTGCTCCCCCATGGTATAGCAGAGCTAGGGAGAGAAGGCAGCGCCCTAATCCCGCAGGAAGTGCTGCTCCCCAGTGGTCTCGCAGAGCTAGGGAGAGAAGGCGGCGCCCTAATCCCGCAGGAACGGCCGCTAAAGTGGTCCCGCAGAGCTAGGGAGAGAAGGCGGCGCCGTAATCTCGCAGGAAGGGGCCGATCCCCAGTGGTCTCGCAGAGCTAGGGAGAGAAGGCGTTGCCGTAATCCCGCAGCAAGGGCCCGCTACCCAGTAGTCTCGCAGAGCTAGGGAGAGAAGGCGGCGCCCAAATCCCGCAGGAACGGTCGCTCCCAGGTGGTCCCGCAGAGCTAGGGAGAGAAGGCGGCGCCGTAATCTCGCAGGAAGGGCCGCTCCCCAGTGTTCTCGCATAGGTAGGTAGAGTAGGCAGCGCCCCTAATCCCGCAGGTATGGACGCTCCCCAGTGGTCTCGCAGAGCTAGGGAGAAAAGGCGGCGCCCTAATCCTGCAGGAAGGGCCGCTCCCCAGTGGTCTGGCAGAGCTAGGGAGAGAAGGGCGCACCCCCTAATCCCGCATGAAGGGCTGCTCCCCAGTCGTCTAGCAGAGCTAGGGAGAAGAAGGCAGCGCCCTAATCCCGCAGTAAGGCCGCTCCCCAGTGGTCTCGACGAGCTTGGGATAGGAGGCAGCGCCCTAATCCCGCAGGAAGTGCTGCTGTCCTGTGGTCTCGCAGAGCTAGGGAGAGGAGGCAGTGCCCTAATCCCGCAGGAAGAGCTGCTCCCCAATCGTCTAGCAGAGCTAGGGAGAGAAGACAGCGCCCTAATTCCGGAGGAAGCGCTGGTGCCCTGTGGTCTCGCAGAGCTAGGGAGAGGAGGCAGTGCCCTAATTCCGCAGGAAGTGCTGCTCCCCAGTGGTCTCGCAGAGCTTGGGAGAGAAGGCGGCGCCCTAATCCTGCAGAAACGGTCGCTCCCAAGTGGTCCCGGAGAGCTAGGGAGAGAAGACGGCGCCCTAATCCCGCGGGAAGGGCCGATCCCCAGTGGTCTCGCAGAGCTAGGGAGAAAAGGCGGTGCCCTAATCCCGCAGGAAGGGCCGCTCCCCAGTAGTCTGGTAGAGCTAGGGAGAGAAGGCAGCGCCCTAATCCTGCAGGAAGGGCTGCTGTTCTGCGGTCTTGCAGAGCTAGGGAGAGGAGGCGGTGCCCTAACCCCTCAGGAAGTGCTGCTCCCCAGTGGTCTCGCAGAGCTAGGGAGAGATGTCGGCGCCCTAATCCCGCAGGAACTGTCGCTCCCCAGTGGTCTCGCAGACCTAGGGAGAGAAGGCGGCGCCCTAACCCCCAGGGAGGGCCGCTCCCCAGTAGTCTCAAAGAGCTAGAGTGAGAAGGCGGCGCCCTCATCCTGCAGGAAGGGCCTATCCCCATTGGTCTCGCAGAGCTAGGGAGAGAATGCAGAGCCCTAATCCCGCAGGAAGGGCCGCTCCCCAGTGGTCTCGCAGAGCTAGGGTGAGAAGGGAGCGCCCTAATCCCGCAGGAAGGGCTGCTGTGCTGTGGTCTCGCAGAGTTAGGTAGAAAAGGCAGCGTCCTAATCCCGCAGAAAGGGTTGCTCCCCAGGCCCCTGGCATAGTTGGGTAGGGAAGCCCAGCGCCCCGACCGCGCACGAAGGGCTTGCTCCCCAGTGGTCTTACAGAGCTAGAGAGAGAAGGGAGCGTCCTAATCCTGCAGGAAGGGCAGCTCCCCAGTTGTCTGGCAGAGCTAGGGAGAGGAGGCAGCGCCCTAAACCCGCAGGAAGGGCCGTTCTCCGTTGGTCTCGCAGAGCTAGGGAGAGAAGGCAGCGCCCTAATCCCGCAGGAAGGGCCGCTACCCAGTCGTCTCGACGACCTAGGGAGAGAAGGCAGCGCCCTAATCCCGCAGGAAAGGCTGCTCCACGGTGGTCTTGCAGAGATAGGAATAGGAGGCAGCGCCCCAATCCCGCAGGAAAGGCCGCATCCAAGTCGTCTCGACGAGCTAGAGAGAGAAGGCACCGCCCTAATCCCACAGGAAGGGCTGTTCCCCAGTTGTCTCGCAGAGCTAGGGAGAGAAGGCAGCGCCCTAATCCCGCAGGAAGGGTCGCTCCCCAGTGATCTCGCAGAGCTTGAGAGAGGAGGCAGCGCCCTAATCCCGCAGGAAGGGACTTTCCCCATTGGTCTCGCAGAGTTAGGGAGAAAAGGCAGCGCCCTAATCCCACAGGAAGGGCCGCTCCCCAGTGGTCTCGCAGAGCTAGGGAGAAAAGGCTGCGACCCAATCCCGCAGGAAGGGCTGCTCCCCAGTGATCTCGCAGAGCTAGGGGGAGAAGGCAGCGCCCTAATCCCGCAGGAAGGGACGCTCCCCAGTGGTCTCGTAGAGATAGGGAGAGGAGGAAGTGCCCTAATCCCGCAGGATGGGCCGTTCCCCATTGGTTTCGCAGAGTTAGGGAGAGAAAGCAGGGCCCTAATCCCACAGGAAGGGCCGCTCCCCAGTCGTCTCGATGAGCTAGGGAGAGAAGGCAGCGCCCTACTCCCGCAAGAAGTGCTGCTGTCCTGTGGTCTCGCAGAGCTAGGGAGAGAAGGCAGCGCCCTAATCCTGCAGGAAGGGCTGCTGTCCTGTGGTCTCACAGAGCTAGGGAGAGGAGTCGGTGCCCGAATCCCGCAGGAAGTGCTTCTTCCCAGTGGTCTCGGAGAGCTAGGGAGAGAAGGCAGCGCCCTAATCCCGCAGGAAGAGCTACTCCCCAATTGTCTAGCAGAGCTAGTGAGAGAAGGCAGCGCCCTAATCCCTCAGGAAGGGCCATTCCCCATTGGTCTCGCAGAGTTAGGGAGAGAAGGCTGCGCGCTAATCCCACAGGAACGGCCGCTCCCCAGTGGTCTCGCAGAGCTAGGGAGAGAAGGTAGGGCCCTAATCCCGCAGGAAGGGCTGCTGTGCTGTGGTCTCGCAGAGCTAGAGAGAGAAGGCAGCGTTCTAATCCCGGAGGAAGCGCTGCTGCACTGTGGTCTCGCAGAGCTAGGGAGAGGAGGCGGTGTCCTAATCCCACAGGAAGTGCTGCTCCCCAGTGGTCTCGCAAAGCTAGGGAGAGAAGGCGGCTCCCTAATCCCGCAGGAAGGGCCGATCCCCAATGGTCTCGCAGAGCTAGGGAGAGAAGGCGGTGCCCTAATCCCACAGGAATTGCTTCTTCCCAGTGGTCTCGGAGAGCTAGGGAGAGAAGGCGGCGCCCTAATCCCGCAGGAAGGGCCGCTCCCCAGTGGTCTCGAAGAGCTAGGGTGAGAAGGCGGCGTCCTCATCCCGCAGGAAGGGCCTATCCCCATTGGTCTCGCAGAGCTTGGGAGAGAAGGCGGCGCCCTAATCCCGCAGGAAGGGCCGCTCCCCAGTGGTCTCGAAGAGCTAGGGTGAGAAGGCGGTGTCCTCATCCCGCAGGAAGGGCCTATCCCCATTGATTTCGCAGAGCTTGGGAGAGAAGGCAGTGCCCTAATCCCGCAGGAATGTGCGCTCCCCAGTTTTCTCGCAGAGTGAGGTAGAGAAGGCAGCGTCCTAATCCCGCAGGAAGGGCTGCTCCCCAGTGGTCTTGCAGAGCTAGGGAGAGAAGGCAGCATCCTAATCCCGCAGGAATGTCCGCTCCCCAGTGTTCTCGCAGAGTGAGGTAGAGAAGGCAGCGTCCTAATCCCGCAGGAAGGGCTGCTCCCCAGTGGTCTTGCAGAGCTAGGGAGAGAAGGCAGCATCCTAATCCCGCAGGAAGGGCCGCTCCCCAGTGGTCTCGCATGCCTATGGAGAGAAGGCAGCATCCTAATCCCGCAGAAAGGGCCGTTCCCGATTGGTTTCGCAGAGTTAGGGAGAGAAGGCAGCGCCCTAATCCCGCAGGAAGAGCTGCTCCCCAATCGTCTAGCAGAGCTTGGGAGAGAAGGCGGCGCCCTAATCCCGCAGGAAGGGCCGATCCCCAGTGGTCTCGCAGAGCTAGGGAGAAAAGGCGGTGCCCTAATCCCGCAGGAAGGGCTGCTGTCCTGTGGTCTCGCAGAGCTAGGGAGAGGAGGCGGTGCCCTAATCCCGCAGGAAGGGCTTCTTCCCAGTGGACTCGGAGAGCTAGGGAGAGAAGGCAGCGCCCTAATCCCGCAGGAAGAGCTGCTCCCCCATGGTATAGCAGAGCTAGGAGAGCAGGCAGCGCCCAAATCCCGCAGGAAGTGCTGCTCCCCAGTGGTCTCGCAGAGCTAGGGAGAGAAGGCGGCGCCGTAATCTCGCAGGAAGGGCCGCTCCCCAGTGGTCTCGCAGAGCTAGGGAGAGAAGGCGGTGCCATAATCCCGCAGCAAGGGCCGCTACCCAGTAGTCTCGCAGAGCTAGGGAGAGAAGGCGGCGCCCAAATCCCGCAGGAACGGTCGCTCCCAAGTGGTCCCGCAGAGCTAGGGAGAGAAGGCGGCGCCGTAATCTCGCAGGAAGGGCCGCTCCCCAGTGGTCTCGCAGAGCTAGGGAGAGAAGGCGGTGCCATAATCCCGCAGCAAGGGCCGCTACCCAGTAGTCCTCGCAGAGCTAGGGAGAGAAGGCGGCGCCGTAATCTCGCAGGAAGGGCCGCTCCCCAGTGTTCTCGCAGAGGTAGGTAGAGTAGGCAGCGCCCTAATCCCGCAGGAACGGACGCTCCCCAGTGGTCTCGCAGAGCTAGGGAGAAAAGGCGGCGCCCTAATCCTGCAGGAAGGGCCGCTCCCCAGTGGTCTCGCAGAGCTAGGGAGAAAAGGCGGCGCCCTAATCCCGCATGAAGGGCTGCTCCCCAGTCTTCTAGCAGAGCTAGGGAGAGAAGGCAGCGCCCTAATCCTGCAGTAAGGGCCGCTCCCCAGTGGTCTCGTCGAGCTTGGGAGAGGAGGCAGAACCCGAATCCCGCAGGAAGTGCTGCTGTCCTGTGGTCTCGCAGAGCTAGGGAGAGGAGGCGGTGCCCTAATCCCGCAGGAAGAGCTGCTCCCCAATCGTCTAGCAGAGTTTGGGAGAGAAGGCGGCGCCCTAATCCCGCAGGAACGGTCGCTCCCAAGTGGTCCCGGAGAGCTAGGGAGAGAAGGCGGCGCCCTAATCCCGCAGGAAGGGCCGATCCCCAGTGGTCTCGCAGAGCTAGGGAGAAAAGGCGGTGCCCTAATCCCGCAGGAAGGGCCGCTCCCCAGTAGTCTGGTAGAGCTAGGGAGAGAAGGCAGCGCCCTAATCCTGCAGGAAGGGCTGCTGTTCTGTGGTCTTGCAGAGCTAGGGAGAGGAGGCGGTGCCCTAACCCCTCAGGAAGTGCTGCTCCCCAGTGGTCTCGCAGAGCTAGGGAGAGATGTCGGCGCCCTAATCCCGCAGGAACTGTCGCTCCCCAGTGACCTCGCAGACCTAGGGAGAGAAGGCGGCGCCCTAACCCCCAGGGAGGGCCGCTCCCCAGTGGTCTCAAAGAGCTAGGGTGAGAAGGCGGCGCCCTCATCCTGCAGGAAGGGCCTATCCCCATTGGTCTCGCAGAGCTAGGGAGAGATGGCAGAGCCCTAATCCCGCAGGAGGGGCTGCTGTGCTGTGGTCTCGCAGAGTTAGGTAGAGAAGGCAGCGTCCTAATCCCGCAGAAAGGGTTGCTCCCCAGTCCCCTGGCATAGTTGGGTAGGGAAGCCAGAGCCCAGACCCCGCACGAAGGGCTGCTCCCCAGTGGTCTTACAGAGCTAGAGAGAGAAGGGAGCGTCCTAATCCCGCAGGAAGGGCCGCTCCCCAGTTGTCTGGCAGAGCTAGGGAGAGGAGGCAGCGCCCTAAACCCGCAGGAAGGGCCGTTCTCCATTGGTCTCGCAGAGCTAGGGAGAGAAGGCAGCCCCCTAATCCCGCAGGAAGGGCCGCTACCCAGTCGTCTCGACAACCTAGGGAGAGAGGGCAGCGCCCTAATCCCGCAGGAAGGGCTGATCCACGGTGGTATTGCAGAGATAGGAATAGGAGGCAGCGCCCCAATCCCGCAGGAAAGGCCGCATCCAAGTCGTCTCGACGAGCTAGAGAGAGAAGGCACTGCCTTAATCCCACAGGAAGGGCTGTTCCCCAGTTGTCTCGCAGAGCTAGGGAGAGAAGGCAGCGCCCTAATCCCGCAGGAAGGGTCGCTCCCCAGTGATCTCGCAGAGCTTGAGAGAGGAGGCAGCGCCCTAATCCCGCAGGAAGGGACTTTCCCCATTGGTCTCGCAGAGTTAGGGAGAAAAGGCAGCGCCCTAATCCCACAGGAAGGGCCGCTCCCCAGTGTCTCGCAGAGCTAGGGAGAAAAGGCTGCGACCCAATCCCGCAGGAAGGGCTGCTCCCCAGTGATCTCGCAGAGCTAGGGGGAGAAGGCAGCGCCCTAATCCCGCAGGAAGGGACGCTCCCCAGTGGTCTCGTAGAGATAGGCAGAGGAGGAAGTGCCCTAATCCCGCAGGAAGGGCCGTTCCCCATTGGTTTCGCAGAGTTAGGGAGAGAAAGCAGGGCCCTAATCCCACAGGAAGGGCCGCTCCCCAATGGTCTAGCAGAGCTAGTGAGAGAAGGCAGCGCCCTAATCCCGCAGGAAGCGCTGCTGCCCTGTGGTCTCGCAGAGCTAAAGGGAGGAGGCGGTGTCCTAATCCCGCAGGAAGTGCTAATCCCCAGTGGTCCCGCAGAGCTAGGGAGAGAAGGCGGCGCCCTAATCCCGCAGGAACATTCGCTCCCATGTGGTGCTGCAGAGCTAGGGAGAGAAGGCGGAGCCCTAATCCCATAGGAAGGGCCACTCCCCAGTGATCTCGCAGAGCTAGGGAGAGAAGGCGGTGCCATAATCCCACAGGAAGGGCCGCTACCCAGTGGTCTCGCAGAGCTAGGGTGAGAAGGCGTAGCCCTAATCTCGCAGGAAGGGCCTATCCCCGTTGGTCTCACAGAGCTAGGGAGAGAAGGCAGCGCCCTAATCCCGCAGGAAGGGCCGCTCCCCAGTGGTCTCGACGAGCTAGGGAGAGGAGGCAGCTCCCTAATCCCGCAGGAAGTTCTGCTGTCCTGTGGTCTCGCAGAGCTAGGGAGAGGAGGCGGTGCCCTAAATCCCGCAGGAAGAGCTGCTCCCCAATCGTCTAGCAGAGCTAGGGAGAGAAGGCAGCGCCCTAATCCCGGTGGAAGCGCTGGTGCCCTGTGGTCTCGCAGAGCTAGGGAGAGGAGGCAGTGCCCTAATTCCGCAGGAAGTGCTGCTCCCCAGTGGTCTCGCAGAGCTTGGGAGAGAAGGCTGCGCCCTAATCCCGCAGGAACGGTCGCTCCCAAGTGGTCCCGGAGAGCTAGGGAGAGAAGGCGGCGCCCTAATCCCGCTGGAAGGGCCGATCCCCAATGGTCTCGCAGAGCTAGGGAGAAAAGACGGTGCCCTAATCCCGCAGGAAGGGCCACTCCCCAGTAGTCTGGTAGAGCTAGGGAGAGAAGTCAGCGCCCTAATCCCGGAGGAAGAGCCACTCCCCAGTGGTCTCACAGAGCTAGGGAGAGAAGGCAGCGCCCTAATCCCGCAGGAAGGGCTGCTGACCTGTGGTCTTGCAGAGCTAGGGAGAGGAGGCGGTGCCCTAATCCCGCAGGAAGGGCTTCTTCCCAGTGGTCTCGGAGAGCTAGGGAGAGAAGGCGGCGGACTAATCCCGCAGGAAAGGCCGCTCTCCAGTGGTCTCGCAGAGCTAGGGAGAGAAGGCAGCGCCCTAATCCCGCAGGAAGGGCTGCTGACCTGTGGTCTTGCAGAGCTAGGGAGAGGAGGCGGTGCCCTAATCCCGCAGGAAGGGCTTCTTCCCAGTGGTCTCGGAGAGCTAGGGAGAGAAGGCGGCGCCCGAATCCCGCAGGCAGGGCCGCTCCCCAGTGGTCTCGGATGCCTAGGGAGAGAAGGCAGCGCCTTAATCCCGCAGGAAGGGCCGCTCCCCAGTGGTCTTGCAGAGTTAGGCAGAGAAGGCAGCGTCCTAATCCAGGAGAAATGGCTGCTCCCCAGGGCCCTGGCATAGCTGGGGAGGGAAGCCAGCGCCTCGACCCCGCAGGAAGGGCTGCTCCCCAGTGGTCTTGCAGAGCTAGAGAGAGAAGGCAGCGTCCTAATCCCGCAGGAAGGGCCGCTCCCCAGTGGTATGGCAGAGCTAGGGAGAGAAGGCAGGGCCCTAATCCCGCAGGAAGGGCCCCTCCCCAGTGGTCTCGCATTCCTAGGGACAGAAGGCAGCGCCCTAATCCCGCAGTAAGGGCTGCTCCCCAGTGGTCTCGCAGAGCTAGGGAGAGAAGGCAGCGCCCTAATCCCGCAGGAAGGGCCGCTCCCCAGTCGTCTCGCAGAGTTAGGGAGAGAAGGTAGCGCGCTAATCCCACAGGAACGGCCGCTCCCCAGTGGTCTCGACGAGCTAGGGAGAGAAGGCAGCTCCCTAATCCCGCAGGAAGGGCTGCTGTCCTGTGGTCTGGCGGAGCTAGGGAGAGGAGGCGGTGCCCTAATCCCTCAGGAAGGGCTTCTTCCCAGTGGTCTCGGAGAGCTAGGGAGAGAAGGAAGCGCCCTAATCCCGGAGGAAGAGCTGCTCCCCAATGGTCTAGCAGAGCTAGGGAGAGAAGGCAGCGCCCTAATCCCGGAGGAACTGTCGCTCCCAGTGGTCTCGTACAGCTAAGGAGAGAAGGCACGCCCTAATCCCGCAGGAAGGGCCGCTCCCCAGTGGTCTCGCAGAGTTAGGTAGAGAAGGCAACGTTCTAATCCCGCAGAAAGGGCTGCTCCCCAGTGGTCTGGCAGAGCTAGGGAGATAAAACGACTCCCTAATCCCGCAGGAAAGGCCACTCCCCAGTGGTCTCGCAGAGTTAGGGAGAGAAGGCAGCGCGCTAATCCCACAGGAACGGCCGCTCCCCAGTGGTCTCGACGAGCTAGGGAGAGAAGGCAGTGCCCTAATCCCGCAGGAAGGGATGCTGTCCTGTGGTCTCGCAGAGTTAGGGAGAGAAGGCAGCGCGCTAATCCCACAGGAACGGCCGCTTCCCAGTGGTCTCGACGAGCTAGGGAGAGAAGGCAGTGCCCTAATCCCGCAGGAAGGGCTTCTTGCCAGTGGTCTCGGAGAGCTAGAGAGAGAAGGAAGCGCCCTAATCCCGCAGGAAGAGCTGCTCCCCAATGGTCTAGCAGAGCTAGGGAGAGAAGGCAGTGTCCTAATCTCGCAGGAAGGGCCTATCCCCAGTGGTCTCGCAGAGCTACGTACAGAAGGCAGCGCCCTAATCCCGCAGGAACGGACACTCCGCAGTGGTCTCGCAGAGCTAGGGAGATAAAGAGAGACCCTAATCCCGCAGGAAAGGCCACCCCCCAGTGGTCTCGCAGAGGTAGGGAGAAAAGGTGGCGCCCTAATCCCGCAGGAAGGGCCGCTCCCCAGTGGTCTGGCAGAGCTAGGGAGTGAAGGCAGCGCCCGAATCCCGCAGGAAGGGCCGCTCCCCAGTGGTCTCGCAGAGCTAGGGAGAGAAGGCATCGCCCTAATCCCGCAGGAAGGGCTGCTGTCCTGTGGTCTCGCAGAGCTAGGGAGAGGAGGCGGTGGCCTAATCCCGCAGGAACGGCCGCTCCCCAGTGGTCTTGCAGAGCTAGGGAGAGAAGGCAGCACCCTAATCCCACAGAAATGGCCGCTCCGCAGTCGTCTCGACGAGCTAGTGAGAGAAGGCAGCGCCCTAATCCCACAAGAATGCTGCTCCCCAGTGGTCTCGCAGAGATAGAGAGAGGAGGCAGTGCCCTAATCCCGCAGGAAAGTCCGCTCCCCAGTGGTCTCGCAGAGCGAGGGAGAGAAGGCAGCGCCCTAAACCCGCAAGAAGGGCCACTCCCCAGTGGTCTCGCAGAGCTAGGGAGAGAAGGCAGCGCCCTAATCCCGCAGGAAGGGCTGCTCCCCAGTGGTCTCGCAGAGCTAGGGAGAGAAGGTAGCGTCCTAATCCCGCAGGAAGGGCCGCTCCCCAGTGGTCTCGCAGAGCTAGGGAGAGAAGGCAGCGCCCTAATCCCGAAGGACGGGCTGCTTTCCTGTGGTCTTGCAGAGCTAGTGAGAGGAGACAACGCCCTAATCCCTCAGGAAGGAACGCTCCCAAGTGGTCTCGCAGAGCTAGAGAGAGAAGGTAGCGCCCTAATCCTGCAGGAAGAGCTGCTCCCCAATGGTCTCGCAGAGCTAGGGAGAGAGGGCTGCGACCCAATCCTGCAATAAGGGCTACTCCCCAGGGGTCTCGCAGAGCTAGGGAGAGAAGGCGGCGCACTAATGCAGTAGGAAAGACTGCTCCACAGTGGTCTCGCAGAGCTAGGGAGAGAAAGCAGCGCCCTAATCCCGCAGGAACGGTCGCTCCCCAGTGGTCTCACAGAGCTAGGGAGAGAAGGCAGCGGCCTAATCCCGCAGGAAGGGCTGCTCCACAGTTGTCTCGCAGAGTAAGGGAGAGAAGGCAGCGCCCTAATCCCGCAGGAAGAACTGCTCCGCAGTGGTCTAGCAGAGCTAGGGAGAGAAGGCAGTTCCCTAACCCTGCAGGAACGGTCGCTCCCCAGTGGTCTCGAAGAGTTAGGGACAGAAGACAGCGCCCTAATTCCGCAGGAAGGGCTCCTGCCCTGTGGTCTCGCAGAGCGAGGGAGAGGAGGCGGTGCCCTAATCCCGCAGGAAGTGCTGCTCACCAGTGTTCTCGCAGAGCTAGGGAGAGAAGGCCGCGCCCTAATCCCGCAGGAACGGCCGCTCCCCAGTGGTCTCGCAGAGCTAGGGAGAGAAGGCGGCGCCCTAATCCCGTAGGAAAGACTGCTCCCCAGTGGTCTCGCAGAGCTAGGGAGAGAAAGCAGCGCCCTAATCCCGCAGGAACGGTCGCTCCCCATTGGTCTCACAGAGCTAGGGAGAGAAGGCAGCGCCCTAATCCCGCAGGAAGAACTGCTCCGCAGTGGTCTAGCAGAGCTAGGGAGAGAAGGCAGTGCCCTAATCCAGCAGGAAGCGCCGCACCCTAGTGGTCTCGTATGCCTAGGGAGAGAAGGCAGCGCTCTAATCCCGTAGGAAGGGTCGTTTCCCAGTGGTCTCGCAGAGCTAGGGAGAGAAGGCAGCGCCCTAATCCCGCAGGAAGGGGCGCTAACCAGTCGTCTCTAAAAGCTAGGGAGAGAAGGCAGCGCCCTAATCCCGCAGGAAGTGCCACTCCCCAGTGGTCTCGCAGAACTAGAGAGAGAAGGCAGAGCCCTAATCCCGCAGGAAGGGCTGCTCCCCAGTGGTCTCGCAGAGATAGGAAGAGGAGGCAGCGCCCTAATCCCTGAGGAAGGGCCGCTCCCCAGTGGTCTCGCAGAGCTAGAGAGAGAACGCAGTGCCCTAATCCCGCAGGTAGGACTGCTCCCCGGTGGTCTCGCAGAGAAAGGAAGAGGATGCAGCGCCCTAATCTCGCAGCAAGGGCCGCTCCCCAGTGGTCTCGCAGAGCTAGGGAGAGAAGGCGGCGACCTACTCCCGCAAGTAGGGCCGCTCCCCAGTGGTCTTGCAGAGCTAGGGAGAGAAGGCGGCGTCATAATGCCGCAGGAATGGCCGCTCCCCAGTGGTCTCGCAAAGGTTAGGGTGAGAAGGTAGCGCTCTAATCCCGCAGGAAGGGCCTATCCCCATTGGTCTCGCAGAGCTAGGGAGAGAAGGCAGCGCCCTAATCCCACAGGAACGTCCGCTCCCCAGTGGTGTTGCAGAGCTAGGGAGAGAAAGCAGCGCCCTAATCCCGCAGGAACGGCCGCTCCCTAGTGGTCTGGGAGAGGTAGGGAGAGAACGCAGCACCCTAATACCGCAGGAAGGGCGGCTCCTCAGGCCCCTGGAAGAGCTGTGAAGTTAAGCCAGCACCCCGCCCCCGCAGGAAGGGATGATCCCCAGTGGTCTCGCAGAGCTAGAGAGAGAACGCAGTGCCCTAATCCCGCAGGTAGGACTGCTCCCCGGTGGTCTCGCAGAGAAAGGAAGAGGATGCAGCGCCCTAATCTCGCAGCAAGGGCCGCTCCCCAGTGGTCTCGCAGAGCTAGGGAGAGAAGGCGGCGACCTACTCCCGCAAGTAGGGCCGCTCCCCAGTGGTCTTGCAGAGCTAGGGAGAGAAGGCGGCGTCATAATGCCGCAGGAATGGCCGCTCCCCAGTGGTCTCGCAAAGGTAGGGTGAGAAGGTAGCGCTCTAATCCCGCAGGAAGGGCCTATCCCCATTGGTCTCGCAGAGCTAGGGAGAGAAGGCAGCGCCCTAATCCCACAGGAACGTCCGCTCCCCAGTGGTGTTGCAGAGCTAGGGAGAGAAAGCAGCGCCCTAATCCCGCAGGAACGGCCGCTCCCTAGTGGTCTGGGAGAGGTAGGGAGAGAACGCAGCACCCTAATACCGCAGGAAGGGCGGCTCCTCAGGCCCCTGGAAGAGCTGTGAAGTTAAGCCAGCGCCCCGCCCCCGCAGGAAGGGATGATCCCCAGTGGTCTCGCAGAGCTAGGGAGAGAAGGCAGCGCCCTAATCCAGCAGGAAAGGCTGCTCCCCAGTGGTCTCTCAGAGTTAGGGAGAGAAGGAAGCGTCCTAATCACGCAGGAAGGGCCGCACCCCAGTCGTCTCGACGAGCTAGGGAGAGTTGGCAGCGCCCTAATCCCGCAGGAAGGGCCGCTCCCCAGTGGTTTCGCAGAGCTAAGGAGAGAAGGCAGCACCCTAATCCCGCAGGAAAGGCCGCACCCCAGTCGTCTCGACGAGCTAGGGAGAGTAGGCAGCGCCCTAATCCCGCAAGAAGGGCCGCTCCCCAGTGGTTTTGCAGAGCTAGGGAGAGAAGGCAGCACCCTCATCCCGCAGGAAGGGCCGCTCCCCAGTGGTCTCGCAGACTTAGGGATAGAAGGCTGCGCCCTAATCCCGCAGGAAGGGCCGCTCCCCAGTGGTCTCGCAGAGCTAGGGAGAGAAGGCTGCGCCCTAATCCCGCAGGAAGGGCCGCTCCTCAGTGGTCTCGCATGCCTAGGGAGAGAAGGCAGCGCCTTAATCCAGAAGGAAGGGCCGTTTCCCAGTGGTCTCGAAGAGTTAGGGAGAGAAGGCAGAGACCTTATCCCGCAGGAAGGGCCGCTCCCCAGTCGTCTCGACGAGCTAGGGAGAGAAGGCAGCACCCTAATCCCGCAGGAAGGGCCACTCCCCAGTGGTCTCGCGGAGCTAGAGAGAAATGGCAGCGCCCTAATCCCGCAGGAAGGGCCGCTCCCCAGTGGTTTCGCAGAGCTAGGGAGATAAGGAAGTGCCCTAATCCCGCAGGAAGTGCTGCTCACCAGTGTTCTCGCAGAGCTAGGGAGAGAAGGCCGCGCCCTAATCCCGCAGGAACGGCCGCTCCCCAGTGGTCTCGCAGAGCTAGGGAGAGAAGGCGGCGCCCTAATCCCGTAGGAAAGACTGCTCCCCAGTGGTCTCGCAGAGCTAGGGAGAGAAAGCAGCGCCCTAATCCCGCAGGAACGGTCGCTCCCCATTGGTCTCACAGAGCTAGGGAGAGAAGGCAGCGCCCTAATCCCGCAGGAAGAACTGCTCCGCAGTGGTCTAGCAGAGCTAGGGAGAGAAGGCAGTGCCCTAATCCAGCAGGAAGCGCCGCACCCTAGTGGTCTCGTATGCCTAGGGAGAGAAGGCAGCGCTCTAATCCCGTAGGAAGGGTCGTTTCCCAGTGGTCTCGCAGAGCTAGGGAGAGAAGGCAGCGCCCTAATCCCGCAGGAAGGGGCTCTAACCAGTCGTCTCTAAAAGCTAGGGAGAGAAGGCAGCGCCCTAATCCCGCAGGAAGTGCCACTCCCCAGTGGTCTCGCAGAACTAGAGAGAGAAGGCAGAGCCCTAATCCCGCAGGAAGGGCTGCTCCCCAGTGGTCTCGCAGAGATAGGAAGAGGAGGCAGCGCCCTAATCCCTGAGGAAGGGCCGCTCCCCAGTGGTCTCGCAGAGCTAGAGAGAGAACGCAGTGCCCTAATCCCGCAGGTAGGACTGCTCCCCGGTGGTCTCGCAGAGAAAGGAAGAGGATGCAGCGCCCTAATCTCGCAGCAAGGGCCGCTCCCCAGTGGTCTCGCAGAGCTAGGGAGAGAAGGCGGCGACCTACTCCCGCAAGTAGGGCCGCTCCCCAGTGGTCTTGCAGAGCTAGGGAGAGAAGGCGGCGTCATAATGCCGCAGGAATGGCCGCTCCCCAGTGGTCTCGCAAAGGTAGGGTGAGAAGGTAGCGCTCTAATCCCGCAGGAAGGGCCTATCCCCATTGGTCTCGCAGAGCTAGGGAGAGAAGGCAGCGCCCTAATCCCACAGGAACGTCCGCTCCCCAGTGGTGTTGCAGAGCTAGGGAGAGAAAGCAGCGCCCTAATCCCGCAGGAACGGCCGCTCCCTAGTGGTCTGGGAGAGGTAGGGAGAGAACGCAGCACCCTAATACCGCAGGAAGGGCGGCTCCTCAGGCCCCTGGAAGAGCTGTGAAGTTAAGCCAGCGCCCCGCCCCCGCAGGAAGGGATGATCCCCAGTGGTCTCGCAGAGCTAGAGAGAGAACGCAGTGCCCTAATCCCGCAGGTAGGACTGCTCCCCGGTGGTCTCGCAGAGAAAGGAAGAGGATGCAGCGCCCTAATCTCGCAGCAAGGGCCGCTCCCCAGTGGTCTCGCAGAGCTAGGGAGAGAAGGCGGCGACCTACTCCCGCAAGTAGGGCCGCTCCCCAGTGGTCTTGCAGAGCTAGGGAGAGAAGGCGGCGTCATAATGCCGCAGGAATGGCCGCTCCCCAGTGGTCTCGCAAAGGTAGGGTGAGAAGGTAGCGCTCTAATCCCGCAGGAAGGGCCTATCCCCATTGGTCTCGCAGAGCTAGGGAGAGAAGGCAGCGCCCTAATCCCACAGGAACGTCCGCTCCCCAGTGGTGTTGCAGAGCTAGGGAGAGAAAGCAGCGCCCTAATCCCGCAGGAACGGCCGCTCCCTAGTGGTCTGGGAGAGGTAGGGAGAGAACGCAGCACCCTAATACCGCAGGAAGGGCGGCTCCTCAGGCCCCTGGAAGAGCTGTGAAGTTAAGCCAGCGCCCCGCCCCCGCAGGAAGGGATGATCCCCAGTGGTCTCGCAGAGCTAGGGAGAGAAGGCAGCGCCCTAATCCAGCAGGAAAGGCTGCTCCCCAGTGGTCTCTCAGAGTTAGGGAGAGAAGGAAGCGTCCTAATCACGCAGGAAGGGCCGCACCCCAGTCGTCTCGATGAGCTAGGGAGAGTTGGCAGCGCCCTAATCCCGCAGGAAGGGCCGCTCCCCAGTGGTTTCGCAGAGCTAAGGAGAGAAGGCAGCACCCTAATCCCGCAGGAAAGGCCGCACCCCAGTCGTCTCGACGAGCTAGGGAGAGTAGGCAGCGCCCTAATCCCGCAAGAAGGGCCGCTCCCCAGTGGTTTCGCAGAGCTAGGGAGAGAAGGCAGCACCCTCATCCCGCAGGAAGGGCCGCTCCCCAGTGGTCTCGCAGACTTAGGGATAGAAGGCTGCGCCCTAATCCCGCAGGAAGGGCCGCTCCCCAGTGGTCTCGCAGAGCTAGGGAGAGAAGGCTGCGCCCTAATCCCGCAGGAAGGGCCGCTCCTCAGTGGTCTCGCATGCCTAGGGAGAGAAGGCAGCGCCTTAATCCAGAAGGAAGGGCCGTTTCCCAGTGGTCTCGAAGAGTTAGGGAGAGAAGGCAGAGACCTTATCCCGCAGGAAGGGCCGCTCCCCAGTCGTCTCGACGAGCTAGGGAGAGAAGGCAGCACCCTAATCCCGCAGGAAGGGCCACTCCCCAGTGGTCTCGCGGAGCTAGAGAGAAATGGCAGCGCCCTAATCCCGCAGGAAGGGCCGCTCCCCAGTGGTTTCGCAGAGCTAGGGAGATAAGGAAGTGCCCTTATCCCACAGGAAGGGCCGCTCCCCAGTCGTCTCGACGAGCTAGGGAGAGTAGGCAGCGCCCTAATCCCGCAGGAAGGGCCGCTCCCCAGTGGACTCGCAGAGCTAGGGAGATAAGGCAGCACCCTAATCCCGCAGGAAGGGCCGGTCCCCAATGGTCTGGCAGAGCTAGGGAGAGGAGGCAGCGCTCTAATCCCGCAGGTTCCGTTCCCCAGTTGTCTCGCAGAGTTAAGGATAGAAGGCAGCGTCCTAATCATACAGGAAGGGCCGCTCCCCAGTGGTCTCGCAGAGTTAGAGAGAGAAGCCAGCGCCCTAGTCCCGCAGGAAGGGCCTCTTCCCAGTCGTCTTGCAGAGCTATGGAGAGAAGGCAGCACCCTAATCCCGCAGGAAGGGCCGCTCCCCAGTGGTCTCGCAGAGCTAGAGAGAGAAGGCAGCGCCCTAGTCCCGCAGGAAGGGCTGCTCCCCAGTGGTGTCGCAGAGCTAGGGAGAGGAGACAGCGCCCTAATCCCGAAGGAAGGGCCGCTCCCCAGTGGTCTCGCAGAGCTAAGGAGAGAAGGCAGCGCCCTAATCCCACAGGAACGTCCGCTCCCAAGTGGTCTCGCAGAGCGGGGGAGAGAAGGCAGCGCCCTAATTCCGCAGGAACGGCCGCTCCCCAGTGGTATTGCAGAGCTAGGGAGAGAAGGCAGAGCCCTAAACCCGCAGGGAGGGCCGCTCCCCAGTGGTCTCGCAGAGCTAGGGAGAGGAGGCAGCGCCCTAATCCCGCAGGAAGGTTTGCTCCCCAGTGGTCTCGCAGAGCTAAGGAGAGAAGGCAGCACCCGGATCCCGCAGGAAGGTCTGCTCCCCAGGCCTCTGGTAGAGCTGTGGATGGACGCCAGCACCGCGCCGACGCAGGAAGGTATGCTCCCCAGTGGTCTCACAGAGCTAGGGAGAGAAGGCAGCGTCCTAATCCCGCAGGCAGGGCTGCTCTGCAGTGGTCTCACAGAGATAGGGAGAGAAGAGAGCGCCCTAATCCCGCAGGAAGGGCCGCTCCCCAGTCGTCTCGCAGAGCTAGGGAGAGAAGGCAGCGCCCTAATCCCGCAGGAACGGCCGCTCCCCAATGGACTCGCAGAGCTAGGGAGAGAAGGCAGCGCCATAAACCCGCAGGAACGGCCGTTCCCCAGTCGTCTCGCAGAGTTAGGGAGAGAAGGCAGCACCCTAATCCAGCAGGAAGGGCCGCTCCCCAGTGGTCTCGCAGAGCTAGGGAGAGGAGGCAGCGTCCTAATCCCGCAGGAAGGGGCGTTCCCCAGTGGTCTCGCAGATTTAGGGAGAGATGGCAGCGCCCAAATCCCGCAGGAAGGGCCGCTCCCCAGTGGTCTCGCAGAGTTAGGGAGAGTAGGCAGCGTCCTAATCCCACAGGAAAGGCCGCTCCTCACTGGTCTCGCATAGCTAGGGAGAGAAGGCAGCGTCCTAATCCCGAAGGCAGGGCTGCTCCGCAGTTGTCTCACAGAGATAGGAAGAGAAGAGAGCGCCCTAATCCCGCAGGAAGGGCCGCTCCCCAGTCGTCTCGCAGAGCTAGGGAGAGAAGGCAGCGCCCTAATCCCGCAGGAAGGGCTGCTCCCCAGTGGTGTGGCAAAGCTAGGGAAAGGAGGCAGCACCCTAATCCTGCAGGAAGGGCTGCTCCCCAGGCCTCTGGCAGAGCTGGGAAGGGAAGCCAGCACCACGCCGACGCAGGAATGTCCGCTCCCGGGTGTTCTCACAGAGCTAGGGAGAGAAGGCAGCGTCTTAATCCCGCAGGAAGGGCCGCTCCCCAGTCGTCTCATCGAGCTAGGGAGAGTAGGCAGCGCCCTAATCCCGCAGGTTCCGTTCCCCAGTTGTCTCGCAGAGTTAGGGATAGAAGGCAGCGTCCTAATCCCAGAGGAAGGGCCGCTCCGCAGTCGTCTTGCACAGCTATGGAGAGAAGGCAGCACCGTAATCCCGCAGGAAGAGCTGCTCCCCAGTGGTCTCGCAGAGCTAGAGAGAGAAGGCAGCGCCCTAATCCCGCAGGAAGGGCCGCTACCCAGTGGTCTCGCAGAGCTAGGGAGAGAAGGCAGCACCCTAATCCCGCAGGAAGGGCTGCTCCCCAGTGGTCTCGCAGAGCTAGGGAGAGGAGGCAGCGCCCTAATCCCACAGGAAGGGCCGCTCCCCAGTGGTCTCGCAGAGCTAAGGAGAGAAGGAAGCGTCCTAATCCCACAGAAAGGGCTGCTCCCCAGTGGTCTCGCAGAGCTACGAAGAGATGGCAGCGCCCTAATCCCACTGGAAGGGCTGCTTCCCAGTGGTCTCGCAGAGCTAGGGATAGTAGGCAGCGCCCTAATCCCACAGGAAGGGCTCCTCCCCAGTGGTCTCGCAGAGCTAGGGATAGTAGGCAGCGCCCTAATCCCACAGGAAGGGCTCCTCCCCAGTGGTCTCGCAGAGCTAGGGATAGTAGGCAGCGCCCTAATCCCGCAGGAAGCTCTGCTCCCCAGTGGTCTTGCAGAGCGAAGGAGAGAAGGAAGCGTCCTAATCCCACAGGAAGGGCTGCTCCGCATGCCCCTGGCAGAGCTGGGGAGGGAAGCTAGCACCCCGCCCTCGCAGGAAGGGCCGCTCCCCAATGGTCTTGCAGAGGTAGGAAGAGAAGTCAGCGTCCTAATCCCGCAGGAAGGGCTGCTCCCCAGTGGTGTCGCAGACCTAGGGAGAGGAGACAGGGCCCTAATCCCGCAGGAAGGGCCGCTCCCCAGTGGTGTCGCAGAGCTAGGGAGAGAAGGCAGCGCCCTAATCCCACAGGAACGTCCGCTCCCCAGTGGTCTCGCACAGCGAGGGAGAGAAGGCAGCGCCCTAATTGCGCAGGAACGTCCGCTCCCCAGTGGTATTGCAGCGCTAGGGAGAGAAGGCAGCGCCCTAAACCCGCCGGAAGGGCTGCTCCCAAGGTCCCTGGTATGCTGGGGAGGGATGCCAGCACCCCGCCGACGCAGGAAGGTCCGCTCCCCAGTGGTCTCACAGAGCTAAGGAGAGAAGGCAGCATCCTAATGCCGCAGGAATTGCTGCTCCCCAGTGGTCTCGCAGAGATAGGGAGAGAAGAGAGCGCCCAAATCCCGCAGGAAGGGCCGCTCCCCAGTGGTCTCGCAGAGCTAGGGAGAGAATGCAGCGCCGTTATCCCGCAGGAACGGCCGCTCCCCAGTGGTCTCGCAGAGCTAGGGAGAGAAGGCAGCGCCATAATCCCGCAGGAACCGCCGCTCCCCAGTCGTCTCGCAGAGCTAGGGAGAGAAGGCAGCACCCTAATCCCGCAGGAAGGGCCGGTCCCCAATGGTCTCGCAGAGCTAGGGAGAGGAGGCAGCGCCCTAATCCCGCAGGTTCCGTTCCCCAGTTGTCTCGCAGAGTTAGGGATAGAAGGCAGCGTCCTAATCCCACAGGGAGGGCCGCTCCGCAGTCGTCTTGCACAGCTATGGAGAGAAGGCAGCACCGTAATCCCGCAGGAAGGGCCGCTCCCCAGTGGTCTCGCAGAGCTAGAGAGAGAAGGCAGCGCCCTAGTCCCGCAGGAAGGGCTGCTCCCCAGTGGTGTCGCAGAGCTAGGGAGAGAAGGCAGCGCCCTAGTCCCGCAGGAAGGGCTGCTCCCCAGTGGTGTCGCAGAGCTAGGAAGAGAAGGCAGCGCCCTAATCCCGCAGGAAGGGCTGCTCCCCAGTGGTATCGGAGAGCTAGACAGAGATGGCAGAGCCGTGATCCCGCAGGAAGGGCTGCTCTCTAGGCCCCTTGTAGAGCTGGGGAGGGACGCCAGCACCCCGCCGACGCAGGAAGGTCCGCTCCCCAGTGGTCTCACAGAGCTAGGGAGAGAAGGCAGCGTCCTAATCCCGCAGGAAGGGCTGCTCCGCAGTGGTCTCGCAGAGATAGGGAGAGAAGAGAGCGCCCTAATCCCGCAGGAAGGGCCGCACCCCAGTCGTCTCGACGAGCTAGGGAGAGTAGGCAGCGCCCTAATCCCGCAGGAAGGGCCGCTCCCCAGTGGTTTCGCAGAGCTAGGGAGAGAAGGCAGCACCCTAATCGCGCAGGAAGGGCCGCTCCCCAGTGGTCTCGCAGAGCTAGGGAGTGGAGGCAGCGCCCTAATCCCGCAGGAAGGGCCGCACCCCAGTCGTCTCGATGAGCTAGGGAGAGTAGGCAGCGCCCTAATCCCGCAGGAAGGGCCGCTCCCCAGTGGTTTCGCAGAGCTAGGGAGAGAAGGCAGCACCCTAATCGCGCAGGAAGGGCCGCTCCCCAGTGGTCTCGTAGAGTAAGGGAGAGAAGGCAGCGCCCTAATCCCGCAGGAAGAACTGCTCCGCAGTGGTCTAGCAGAGCTAGGGAGACAAGGCAGTGCCCTAATCCTGCAGGAACGGTCGCTCCCCAGTGGTCTCGAAGAGTTAGGGACAGAAGAGAGCGCCGTAATCCCGCAGGAAGGGCTCCTGCCCTGTGGTCTCGCAGAGCGAGGGAGAGGAGGCGGTGCCCTAATCCCACAGGAAGTGCTGCTCACCAGTGTTCTCGCAGAGCTAGGGAGAGAAGGCCGCGCCCTAATCCCGCAGGAACGGCCGCTCCCCAGTGGTCTCGCAGAGCTAGGGAGAGAAGGCGGCGCCCTAATCCCGTAGGAAAGACTGCTCCCCAGTGGTCTCGCAGAGCTAGGGAGAGAAAGCAGCGCCCTAATCCCGCAGGAACGGTCGCTCCCCATTGGTCTCACAGAGGTAGGGAGAGAAGGCAGCGCCCTAATCCCGCAGGAAGGGCTGCTCCACAGTTGTCTCGCAGAGCAAGGGAGAGAAGGCAGCGCCCTAATCCCGCAGGAAGAACTGTTCCGCAGTGGTCTAGCAGAGCTAGGGAGAGAAGGCAGCGCCCTAATCCCGTAGGAAGGGTCGTTTCCCAGTGGTCTCGCAGAGCTAGGGAGAGAAGGCAGCGCCCTAATCCCGCAGGAAGGGGCGCTAACCAGTCGTCTTTAAAAGCTAGGGAGAGAAGGCAGCGCCCTAATCCCGCAGTAAGTGCCACTCCCCAGTGGTCTCGCAGAACTAGAGAGAGAAGGCAGAGCCCTAATCCCGCAGGAAGGGCTGCTCCCCAGTGGTCTCGCAGAGATAGGAAGAGGAGGCAGCGCCCTAATCCCTGAGGAAGGGCCTCTCCCCAGTGGTCTCGCAGAGCTAGAGAGAGAACGCAGTGCCCTAATCCCGCAGGTAGGACTGCTCCCCGGTGGTCTCGCAGAGAAAGGAAGAGGATGCAGCGCCCTTATCCCACAGCAAGGGCCGCTCCCCAGTCGTCTCGCAGAGCTAGGGAGAGAAGGCGGCGCCCTACTCCCGCAAGTAGGGCCGCTCCCCAGTGGTCTTGCAGAGCTAGGGAGAGAAGGCGGCGTCATAATGCCGCAGGAATGGCCGCTCCCCAGTGGTCTCGCAAAGGTAGGGTGAGAAGGCAGCGCCCTAATTCCGCAGGAAGGGCCGCTCCCCAGTGTTCTCGCAGAGGTAGGTAGATAAGGAAGCGCCCTAATCCCGCACGAACGGCCGCTCCCCAGCGGTCTCGCAGAGCTAGGGAGAGAAGGCAGCGCCCTAATCCCACAGGAACGTCCGCTTCCCAGTGGTGTCGCAGAGCTAGGGAGAGAAAGCAGCGCCCTAATCCCGCAGGAACGGCCGCTCCCTAGTGGTCTAGGAGAGGTAGGGAGAGAACGCAGCGTCCTAATACCGCAGGAAGGGCGGCTCCTCAGGCCCCTGGAAGAGCTGTGAAGTTAAGCCAGCGCCCCGCCCCCGCAGGAAGGGCCAATCCCCAGTGGTCTCGCAGAGCTAGGGAGAGAAGGCAGCGCCCTAATCCAGCAGCAAAGGCTGCTCCCCAGTGGTCTCTCAGAGTTAGGGAGAGAAGGAAGCGTCCTAATCCCGCAGAGAGGGCTGCTCTCCAGGCCCCTGGCATAGCTAGGGAGGGAAGCCAGCGCCATGACCCTGGAGGAAGGGCCGCTCCCCAGTGGTCTCGCAGAGATAGGGAGAGAAGGGAGCGACCTAATTCCGCAGGAAGGGCCGCTCCCCAGTCGTCTCGCAGAGCTAGGGAGAGAAGGCAGCGCCCTAATCCCGCAGGAACGGCCGCTCCCCAGTGGTCTCGCAGAGCTAGGGAGAAAAGGCAGCGCCCTAAACCCGCAGGAACGGCCGCTCCCCAGTCGTCTCGCAGAGCTAGGGAGAGAAGGCAGCACCCTTATCCCGCAGGAAGGGCTGCTCCCCAGTGGTCTCGCAGAGCTAGGGAGAGGAGGCAGCGCCCTAATCCCACAGGAAGGGCCGTTCCCCAGTGGTCTCGCAGACTTAGGGATAGAAGGCAGCGTCCTAATCCCACAGGAAGGACCTTTCCCCAGTGTTCTCGCAGAGCTAGGGAGAGAAGGCTGCGCCCTAATCCCGCAGGAACGGCCGCTCCCCAGTCGTCTCGCAGAGCTAGGGAGAGAAGGCAGCACCCTAATTCCGCAGGAAGGGTTGCTCCCCAGTGGTCTCGCAGAGCTAGGGAGAGGAGGCAGCGCCCTAATCCCACAGGAAGGGCCGTTCCCCAGTGGTCTCGCAGACTTACGGATTGAGGCAGCGTCCTAATCCCACAGGAAGGACCTCTCCCCAGTGGTCTCGCAGAGCTAGTGAGAGAAGGCAGCGCCCTAATCCCGCAGGAATGGCCGCTCCCCAGTGGTCTCGCAGAGCTAAGGAGAGAAGGAAGCGTCCTAATCCCACTGGAAGTGCTGCTTCCCAGTGGTCTCGCAGAGCTAGGGAGAGAAGGCAGCACCCTAATCCCGCAGGAAGCTCTGCTCCCCAGTGGTCTTGCAGAGCGAAGGAGAGAAGGAAGCGTCCTAATCCCACAGGAAGGGGTGCTCCGCATGCCCCTGGCAGAGCTGGGGAGGGAAGCTAGCGCCCCGCCCCCGCAGGAAGGGCCGCTCCCTAATGGTCTTGTGGAGGTAGGAAGAGAAGTCAGCGTCCTAATCCCGCAGGAAGGGCCGCTCCCCAGTGGTCTCGCTTGCCTAGGGAGAGAGGGCAGCGCCCTAATCCCGCAGGAAGGGCCGTTCCCCAGTGGTCTCGCAGAGCTAGGGAGAGAAGGCAGCGCCCTAATCCCGCAGGTAGGGCCGCTTCCCAGTGGTCTCGAAGAGCTAGAGAGAGAACGCAGCATCCTAATCCCGCAGGAAGGGCTGCTCCCCAGTGGTGTCGCAGACCTAGGGAGAGGAGACAGCGCCCTAATCCCGCAGGAAGGGCCGCTCCCCAGTGGTCTCGCAGAGCTAGGGAGAGAAGGCAGCGCCCTAATCCCACAGGATCGTCCGCTCCCCAGTGGTCTCGCAGAGCGAGGGAGAGAAGGCAGCGCCTTAATCCCGCAGGAACGTCCGCTCCCCAGTGGTATTGCAGCGCTAGGGAGAGAAGGCAGCGCCCTAAACCCGCAGGGAGGGCCACTCCCCAGTGGTCTCGCAGAGCTAGGGAGAGGAGGCAACGCCCTAATCCCGCAGGAAGGGCTGCTCCCAAGGTCCCTGGTATGCTGGGGAGGGATGCCAGCACCCCGCCGACGCAGGAAGGTCCGCTCCCCAGTGGTCTCACAGAGCTAGGGAGAGAAGGCAGCATCCTAATGCCGCAGGAATTGCTGCTCCCCAGTGGTCTCGCAGAGATAGGGAGAGAAGAGAGCGCCCTAATCCCGCAGGAAGGGCCACTCCCCAGTGGTCTCGCAGAGCTCGGGAGAGAAGGCAGCACCCCAATCCCGCAGGAAGGGCCGGTCCCCAATGGTCTCGCAGAGCTAGGGAGAGGAGGCAGCGCCCTAATCCCGCAGGTTCCGTTCCCCAGTTGTCTCGCAGAGTTAGGGATAGAAGGCAGCGTCCTAATCCCAGAGGAAGGGCCGCTCCGCAGTCGTCTTGCACAGCTATGGAGAGAAGGCAGCACCGTAATCCCGCAGGAAGGGCTGCTCCCCAGTGGTGTCGCAGAGCTAGGGAGAGAAGGCAGCGCCCTGATCCCGCAGGAAGGGCTGCTCCCCAGGCCCCTGGTAGAGCTGGGGAGGTACGCCAGCACCCCGCCGACGCAGGAAGGTATGCTCCCCAGTGGTCTCACAGAGCTAGGGAGTGAAGGCAGCGTCCTAATCCCGCAGGAAGGGCTGCTCCGCAGTGGTCTCACAGAGATTGGGAGTGAAGGCAGCGCCCTAATCCGGCAGGAAGGGCCGCTCCCCAGTGGTCTCGGAGAGCAAGGGAGAGAAGACAGCGCCATAAACCCGCAGGAATGGCCTCTCCCCAGTCGTCTCGCAGAGTTAGGGACAAAAGGCAGCACCCTAATCCAGCAGGAAGGGCCGCTCACCAGTGGTCTCGCAGAGCTAGGGAGAGGAGGCAGCGTCCTAATCCCGCAGGAAGGGGCGTTCCCCAGTGGTCTCGCAGATTTAGGGAGAGAAGGCAGCGCCCTAATCCCGCAGGAAGGGCTGCTCCCCAGTGGTGTGGCAAAGCTAGGGAGAGGAGGCAGCGCCCTAATCCCACAGGAAGGGCTGCTCCCCAGTGGTTTCGCAGAGCTAGGGAGAGAAGGCAGCGCCCTAATCCCGCAGGAAGCTCTGCTCCCCAGTGGTCTTGCAGAGCGAAGGAGAGAAAGAAGCGTCCTAATCCCACATGAAGGGCTGCTCCGCATGCCTCTGGCAGAGCTGGGGAGGGAAGCTAGCGCCCCGCCAACGCAGGAGGGGCCGCTCCCCAATGGTTTTGCAGAGGTAGGGAGAGAAGTCAGCGTCCTAATCCCGCAGGAAGGGCCGTTCCCCAGTGGTCTCGCAGAGCTAGGGAGAGAAGGCAGCGCCCTAATCCCGCGGGAAGGGCCGCTCACCAGTCGTCTCGACGAGCTAGGGAGAGAAGGCAGCGCCCTAATCCCACACGAACGTCCGCTCCCCAGTGGTCTCGCAGAGCGAGGGAGAGAAGGCAGCGCCCTAATCCCGCAAGAACGGCCGCTCCCCAGTCGTCTCGCAGAGCTAGGGAGAGAAGGCAGCACCCTAATCCCGCAGGAAGGGCCGCTCCCCATTGGTCTCGCAGAGCTAGGGACAGGAGGCAGCGCCATAATCCCGCAGGAAGGGCCGTTCCCCAGTGGTCTTGCAGAGTTAGGGATAGAAGGCAGCGTCCTAATCCCACAGGAAGGACCTTTCCCCAGTGTTCTCGCAGAGCTAGGGAGAGAAGGCTGCGCCCTAATCCCGCAGGAACGGCCGCTCCCCAGTCGTCTCGCAGAGCTAGGGAGAGAAGGCAGCACCCTAATTCCGCAGGAAGGGTTGCTCCCCAGTGGTCTCGCAGAGCTAGGGAGAGGAGGCAGCGCCCTAATCCCACAGGAAGGGCCGTTCCCCAGTGGTCTCGCAGACTTACGGATTGAGGCAGCGTCCTAATCCCACAGGAAGGACCTCTCCCCAGTGGTCTCGCAGAGCTAGTGAGAGAAGGCAGCGCCCTAATCCCGCAGGAATGGCCGCTCCCCAGTGGTCTCGCAGAGCTAAGGAGAGAAGGAAGCGTCCTAATCCCACTGGAAGTGCTGCTTCCCAGTGGTCTCGCAGAGCTAGGGAGAGAAGGCAGCACCCTAATCCCGCAGGAAGCTCTGCTCCCCAGTGGTCTTGCAGAGCGAAGGAGAGAAGGAAGCGTCCTAATCCCACAGGAAGGGGTGCTCCGCATGCCCCTGGCAGAGCTGGGGAGGGAAGCTAGCGCCCCGCCCCCGCAGGAAGGGCCGCTCCCTAATGGTCTTGTGGAGGTAGGAAGAGAAGTCAGCGTCCTAATCCCGCAGGAAGGGCCGCTCCCCAGTGGTCTCGCTTGCCTAGGGAGAGAGGGCAGCGCCCTAATCCCGCAGGAAGGGCCGTTCCCCAGTGGTCTCGCAGAGCTAGGGAGAGAAGGCAGCGCCCTAATCCCGCAGGTAGGGCCGCTTCCCAGTGGTCTCGAAGAGCTAGAGAGAGAACGCAGCATCCTAATCCCGCAGGAAGGGCTGCTCCCCAGTGGTGTCGCAGACCTAGGGAGAGGAGACAGCGCCCTAATCCCGCAGGAAGGGCCGCTCCCCAGTGGTCTCGCAGAGCTAGGGAGAGAAGGCAGCGCCCTAATCCCACAGGATCGTCCGCTCCCCAGTGGTCTCGCAGAGCGAGGGAGAGAAGGCAGCGCCTTAATCCCGCAGGAACGTCCGCTCCCCAGTGGTATTGCAGCGCTAGGGAGAGAAGGCAGCGCCCTAAACCCGCAGGGAGGGCCACTCCCCAGTGGTCTCGCAGAGCTAGGGAGAGGAGGCAACGCCCTAATCCCGCAGGAAGGGCTGCTCCCAAGGTCCCTGGTATGCTGGGGAGGGATGCCAGCACCCCGCCGACGCAGGAAGGTCCGCTCCCCAGTGGTCTCACAGAGCTAGGGAGAGAAGGCAGCATCCTAATGCCGCAGGAATTGCTGCTCCCCAGTGGTCTCGCAGAGATAGGGAGAGAAGAGAGCGCCCTAATCCCGCAGGAAGGGCCACTCCCCAGTGGTCTCGCAGAGCTCGGGAGAGAAGGCAGCACCCCAATCCCGCAGGAAGGGCCGGTCCCCAATGGTCTCGCAGAGCTAGGGAGAGGAGGCAGCGCCCTAATCCCGCAGGTTCCGTTCCCCAGTTGTCTCGCAGAGTTAGGGATAGAAGGCAGCGTCCTAATCCCAGAGGAAGGGCCGCTCCGCAGTCGTCTTGCACAGCTATGGAGAGAAGGCAGCACCGTAATCCCGCAGGAAGGGCTGCTCCCCAGTGGTGTCGCAGAGCTAGGGAGAGAAGGCAGCGCCCTGATCCCGCAGGAAGGGCTGCTCCCCAGGCCCCTGGTAGAGCTGGGGAGGTACGCCAGCACCCCGCCGACGCAGGAAGGTATGCTCCCCAGTGGTCTCACAGAGCTAGGGAGTGAAGGCAGCGTCCTAATCCCGCAGGAAGGGCTGCTCCGCAGTGGTCTCACAGAGATTGGGAGTGAAGGCAGCGCCCTAATCCGGCAGGAAGGGCCGCTCCCCAGTGGTCTCGGAGAGCAAGGGAGAGAAGACAGCGCCATAAACCCGCAGGAATGGCCTCTCCCCAGTCGTCTCGCAGAGTTAGGGACAAAAGGCAGCACCCTAATCCAGCAGGAAGGGCCGCTCACCAGTGGTCTCGCAGAGCTAGGGAGAGGAGGCAGCGTCCTAATCCCGCAGGAAGGGGCGTTCCCCAGTGGTCTCGCAGATTTAGGGAGAGAAGGCAGCGCCCTAATCCCGCAGGAAGGGCTGCTCCCCAGTGGTGTGGCAAAGCTAGGGAGAGGAGGCAGCGCCCTAATCCCACAGGAAGGGCTGCTCCCCAGTGGTTTCGCAGAGCTAGGGAGAGAAGGCAGCGCCCTAATCCCGCAGGAAGCTCTGCTCCCCAGTGGTCTTGCAGAGCGAAGGAGAGAAAGAAGCGTCCTAATCCCACATGAAGGGCTGCTCCGCATGCCTCTGGCAGAGCTGGGGAGGGAAGCTAGCGCCCCGCCAACGCAGGAGGGGCCGCTCCCCAATGGTTTTGCAGAGGTAGGGAGAGAAGTCAGCGTCCTAATCCCGCAGGAAGGGCCGTTCCCCAGTGGTCTCGCAGAGCTAGGGAGAGAAGGCAGCGCCCTAATCCCGCGGGAAGGGCCGCTCACCAGTCGTCTCGACGAGCTAGGGAGAGAAGGCAGCGCCCTAATCCCACACGAACGTCCGCTCCCCAGTGGTCTCGCAGAGCGAGGGAGAGAAGGCAGCGCCCTAATCCCGCAAGAACGGCCGCTCCCCAGTCGTCTCGCAGAGCTAGGGAGAGAAGGCAGCACCCTAATCCCGCAGGAAGGGCCGCTCCCCATTGGTCTCGCAGAGCTAGGGACAGGAGGCAGCGCCATAATCCCGCAGGAAGGGCCGTTCCCCAGTGGTCTTGCAGAGTTAGGGATAGAAGGCAGCGTCCTAATCACACAGGATGGGCCGCTCCTCAGTGGTCTCGCAGAGCTGCGGAGAGAAGGCAGCGCCCTAATCCCGCAGGAAGGGCCGCTCCCCTGTGGTCTCGAAGAGCGAGGGAGAGAAGGCAGTGCCCTAATCCCGCAGGAACGTCCGCTCCCCAGTGGTATTGCAGCGCTAGGGAGAGAAGGGAGCGCCCTAAACCCGCAGGGAGGGCCGCTCCCCAGTGGTCTCGCAGAGCTAGGGAGAGGAGTCAGCTGCAGCGGCACTGGAGGCGGCGAACAGAGCGGCTAACAGGGGAGTTTCAGTGGGAGTGCTGTTGGAGGAGCAGGTTTTTGTGGTTTTTGTAGTTTGTGGTGCTTGTGTGTGAGTGAGTGTGTGTGCAGGCTGCTAGGGGCTGTGTGCTGAGAGCGAGGCTGAGCCTTGAGTTGGGGGCTGGGCTTACCTGATTAGGGGTCCTATATAAGGAGCCAGGCACTCAGGCAGCGACACAGGAGGCGGCGAACAGAGCGGCTAACAGGGGAGTTTCAGTGGGAGTTTCCAGGGGGAGGTTGCAGGGGAGACCAAGGCAGAGGAACCAAGAAGGCAGACCAGGGAAGAGGCAGCCCTGCGCTTGTTGGTGGCCTGCGGTGCGATGTGAGCTGTGGATTGCCAGGCACAGAGTTGCAGCGCTACGATGGAGGCAGAGGCAGCAGGTGCAGACACACTGAGGATGACTGGGTGCGGCAGCTGCGGCATGTACATGGTCCTAGAGGGAGCACCTGAAAGGAGTTTCATCTGCATGAAGTGTCGTCTGATAGAGCTGCTGGAGGAAAAGGTAAGGGGACTGGAGATGCAAGTGGAAACTCTGGCTGAGTTTAGAAGGGGATTTGAGCAGATGATGGAACACAGACATGATGAGGCACAGGGGACAAGCTCAGGCGAGCGGACAAAAGCAGGACCTAAGGACTCTGAGGAGGGACTGCTGGGTGAGGAAAGTGGACGGTGGAAGCATGTCACTAGGAGAACCAGACAGAGGATAAGACGGGCCAGCGATGGACAAATAGAACTCAGGAATAGGTTTGCTGAGTTGGGAAATGAAGATGGAACACAGCGGGCTGCTGAAGGAGTAACGGCAAGGAAGAAGAGGCAAGCAGCTAGTCCTGTAGATGGAGGGGAGCAGTCAGTGGAGGCAACATCAAGTACGAGCCCTAGGAGGATTGTGAGGTCAAATACAAATCAGGAGGAATCACGGCCAGCTGCTGTGGGGGATAGACCGGAGAATCGCATTGTCACCAGGAAAAGGCAAGTCTACGTGATTGGAGACTCTCTACTGAGAAGAGTAGACAGGCCTGTAACTAGACCGGATCGGGAGAACAGAAGAGTGTGCTGTCTGCTGGGGGCTAAGATACAGGATGTGGACTTGAGCCTGAATACGATCTTAGCGGGAGCGGGAAAAAATCCGTTGATTATCCTTCATGTGGGAACGAACGATACAGCTAGTTACTCACTGGACTGTATCAAGGAGGACTATTTCAGACTGGGGAAGAGGCTTAAAGACATCGAGGCTCAGGTGATCTTCAGTGGGATTCTGCCGGTTCCTAGAGCGGGGCGACGAAGGAGGGACAAGATTATGGCGATCAACAGATGGCTCAGGGAGTGGTGTTATAAGGAGGGCTTTGGGATGTACGGTCACTGGGACGCATTTACGGATAGACAACTGTTTGCTCAGGATGGACTTCATCTCAGCAAGGAGGGAAATAGGATTCTAGGATGGAGGCTCGCCGACCTCATCAAGAGGGCTTTAAACTAGAAAGTTGGGGGAGATGGTTGGGAAATGTTCAGGAGATCTCCACGCCAGAACATAACCTGGAGAGGGAAGTAAACAAAGTGAGCGGGGATACCCTTGCGGCCCCAAGATTTGATCCAAGGAGGAATAGTGGAGTAGAAACCAGAGTAACGGGTGATGCTGGTGGCAGACAGTTTGTGCACGACGGGGGAAAGAATGTCACTGACGCCAAACGCCGAAAATTAAAAGGTTTGTACACTAATGCGAGGAGCCTAGGTAACAAGATGGAGGAACTGGAGTTACTCGTGCAGGAAGTGAAGCCGAATATTATAGGGATTACCGAAACCTGGTGGAATAGTACTCATGACTGGAGCACGGGTATTGAAGGCTATGTGCTGTTCAGAAAAGACAGGAAGAAAGGCAAAGGTGGGGGAGTAGCCTTGTACATCAATGATGAAATTAAATGTAGCGAAATAAGATGCGATGGAATGGATAAGACGGAGTCCGTCTGGGCAAAAATCACGCTGGGTAAAAAAGCAACTAGAGCTTCCCCTGAGATAGTGCTTGGGGTGTGCTACAGACCGCCGGGATCGGACTGGGATATGGATAGAGACCTCTTTAATGTCTTTAATGAAGTAAACACAAAGGGGAAATGTGTGATTATGGGGGACTTCAACTTCCCGGATATAGACTGGAGGACGAGTACTTGCACAAATAATAGGGGTCAGATTTTTCTGGATGTGATAGCGGATGGATTTCTTCATCAAGTAGTTGAAGCACCTATGAGAGGGGATGCTATTTTAGACTTGGTGTTGGTGAGCAGTGAGGACCTCGTAGAAGAAATGGTGGTAGGGGACAACCTTGGTTCGAGTGATCATGAGCTGATTCAGTTCAAACTAGATGGAAGGATAAACAAATGTAGATCTGCGATTAGGGTTTTTGACTTCTCGAGGGCTAATTTTAAAGAGTTAAGGAAATTAGTTAGGGAAGTGGATTGGACGGAGGAATTAATGGATTTAAATGTGGAGGAGGCCTGGAATTACTTTAAGTCACAGCTGCGGAGACTGTCGGAAGCCTGCATCCCGAGAAAGGGGAAAAGAACCATGGGCAGGAGTTGCAGGCCAAACTGGATGAGCAAGCAACTCAGAGAGGGGATTAGACAAAAGCAGAAAGCTTACAGGGAGTGGAAGGAAGGCAGGATCAGTAAAGAAAGCTACCTTGCTGAGGTCAGAACATGTAGGGATAAAGTGAGGAAGGCTAAAAGCCGCATTGAACTGGAACTTGCAAAGGGAATCAAAACCAATAGTAAAAGGTTCTACAGCCACATAAATAAGAAGAAAACAAAGAAAGAAGAAGTGGGGCCGCTATACACTGAGGATGGAATGGAGGTTAAGGATAACCTAGGCATGGCCCAACATCTAAACAAGTACTTTGCCTCGGTTTTTAATAAGACTAGTGAGGAACCTTGCGATGATGGAGGGATGATAAACGGGAATGTGGATATGGAAGTGGATATTACTGCAACTGAGGTAGAGGCCGTACTTGAACAGCTCGATGGGTCGAAGTCGGAGGGCCCGGACAATCTCCACCCGAGGATATTAAAGGAACTGGCGCGTGAAATTGCGAGCCCGTTAGCGAGAATTTTTAAGCAATCGATAATCTCGGGTGTTGTGCCGTATGACTGGAGGATTGCTAATGTAGTTCCTATTTTTAAGAAAGGGAAAAAGAGTGATCCGGGTAATTATAGGCCTGTTAGCTTGACGTCTGTAGTATGTAAGATCTTGGAAAAAATTTTAAGGGAGAAAGTAGTTAAGGACATAGAGGTCAATGGTAATTGGGACGAATTGCAACACGGATTTACTAAAGGTAGATCGTGCCAAACCAATCTGATCTCCTTCTTTGAGAAGGTGACGGATTACTTAGATAAAGGAAATGCGGTAGATATAATTTACCTAGATTTCAGTAAGGCGTTCGACACGGTTCCGCACGGGGAGCTGTTAGTTAAATTGGAAAAGCTGGGAGTGAATATGAAAGTTGTAAGGTGGATAAGGAACTGGTTAAAGGGGAGACTTCAGAGGGTCGTATTGAAAGGTGAACTGTCAGACTGGAAGGAGGTCACCAGTGGAGTCCCTCAAGGATTGGTTTTGGGACCGATCTTATTTAACCTTTTAATTACTGACCTTGGCACAAAGAGCGGGAATGTGCTAATAAAGTTCGCGGATGACACGAAGCTGGGGGGTATTGCTAACACGGAGAAGGACAGGGATACTATTCAGGAAGATCTGAACCACCTTGTAAACTGGAGTAATAGAAATAGGATGAAATACAATAGTGAAAAGTGCAAGGTCATGCATTTAGGAATTAATAATAAGAATTTTGGATATACGTTGGGGGCACATCAGTTGGAAGCGACGGAGGAGGAGAAGGACCTTGGGGTACTGGTTGATAGCAGGATGACTATGAGTCGCCAATGTGATACGGCTGTTAAAAAAGCAAATGCGATTTTGGGATGCATCAGGCGGGGTATTTCCTGCAAGGATAAGGAGGTGTTAGTACCGTTGTATACGGCGTTGGTGAGACCCCATCTGGAATACTGTGTGCAGTTCTGGTTTCCCATGTTCAAGAAGGATGAATTCAAACTGGAACAGGTTCAGAGACGGGCTACGAGGATGATCCGAGGAATGGAAAAACTGCCTTATGAAAGGAGACTCAAAGAGCTTGGCTTGTTTAGCCTGGCCAAAAGAAGGCTGAGGGGGGATATGCTCGCCCTATATAAATATATCAAGGGGGTTACGTTAGGGAGGGAGAGGAATTATTTAAGTTTAGTACTAATGTAGCCACGAGGACGAATGGGTATAAACTGGATATTAGGAAGTTTAGACTTGAAATTAGACGAAGGTTTCTGACCATTAGGGGAGTGAAGTTCTGGAATAGCCTTCCGAGGGAAGTAGTAGGGGCAAAAGACTTCCCTGGCTTTAAGACAAAGCTTGATAAGTATATGGAGGGGATGTTATGATAGGATCGTTAATTTGGGCAATTGATCTTGAATTACCACCAGACAGGTCTGCTCAATGGTCTGCGGGGAGATGTTGCATGCGATGGGTACTGAGTTGCTGCGGAGAACTCCTTCTTGGGTGCTGGCTGGTGACTCTTGCCCACATGCTCAGGGTTTAGCTGATCGCCATATTTGGGGTCGGGAAGGAATTTTCCTCCAGGGCGGATTGGCAGGTGCCCTGGAGGTTTTTCGCCTTCCCCTGCAGCGTGGGGCACGGGTCGCTTGCTGGTGGTGTCTCTGCAGCTTGAGGTCTTCAAACCATTTTTGAGGATTTCAATAACTCGGTCCTGGGATAGGGGTTGTATAAAATTGGATGGGTGGGGTTCTGTGGCCAGCATTGTGCAGGAGGTCAGACTAGATGATCAGATTGGTCCCTTCTGACCTATGAATCTATGAGTCTATGAGGAGGCAGCGCCCTAATCCCGCAGGAAGGGCTGCTCCCAAGGTCCCTGGTATGTGGGGAGGGATGCCAGTACCCCGCCGACGCAGGAAGGTCCGCTCCCCAGTGGTCTCACAGAGCTAGGGAGAGAAAACAGCATCCTAATGCCGCAGGAAGGACTGCTCCCCAGTGGTCTCGCAGAGATAGGGAGAGAAGGTAGCCCCCTAATCCCGCAGGAAGGGCCGCTCCCCAGTGGTCTCGCAGAGCTAGAGAGAGAAGGCAGCGTCCTAATCCCGTAGGAAGGGCTGCTCCCCAGGCCCCTAGCAGAGCTGGGGAGGGAAGCCAGCACCCCGCCGATGCAGGAAGGTGTGCTCCCCAGTGGTCTCACAGAGCTAGGGAGAGAAGGCAGCGTCCTAATCCCGTAGGAAGGGCTGCTCTCCAGTGGTCTCGCAGAGCTAGGGAGAGAAGGCAGCGCCCTAATCCCACAGGAAGGGCCGCTCCCCAGTGGTGTCGCAGAGCTAGGGAGAGATGGCAGCGCCCTAATTCCGCAGGAAGGGATGCTCCCCGGTGGTCTCGCAGAGCTAGGGAGAGGAGGGAGCGCCCTAATCCCAGAGGAAGGGCTGGTCCCCAGTGGTCTCGGCAGAGCTAGGGAGAGAAGGCAGCGCCCTAATCCCGCAGGAAGGTCTGCTCCCCAGTGGTCTCGCAGAGCTAAGGAGAGAAGGAAGCTTCCTAATCCCGCAGGAAGGGCTGCTCCGCATGCCCCTGGCAGAGCTGGGGAGGGAAGCCACCGCCCCGCCCCCGCAGGAAGGGCCGCTCCCCAATGGTCTTGCAGAGGCAGGGAGAGAAGGCAGCGTCCTAATCCCGTAGAAAGGGATGCTCCCTATGCCCCTGGCAGAGCTGGGGAGGGAAGCCAGCTCCCCGCCCCCGCAGGAAGGGCCGCTCCCCAGTGGTCTCGCAGAGCTAGGGAGAGGAGGCAGCGCCCTAATCCTGGAGGAAGGTCCGCTCCCCAGTGGTCTTGCAGAGCTAGGGAGAGGAGGCAGTGCCCTAATTCCGCAGGAAGGGTCGCTCCCCAGTGGTGTCGCAGAGCTAGGGAGAGAAGGCAGCGCCCTAATCCCACAGGAAGGGCTGCTCCCCAGTGGTCTCACAGAGCTAGGGAGAGAAGGCAGCGCCCTAATCCCGCAGGAAGGATCCCGCCGCCACAGTAACGGCCGCTCCCCACTCCCGTCGCAGAGCTAGGAAGGAACCTAGCACACCACGCGCCCAGGAACGGCCGCTCTCCAGTCCCCTCGCAGAGCCGGGGAAACAATCAGGCGCCCTGCCCCTGCTAATACTGCCGCTGCCCAGTCCTCTGGCAGAGCTAGGGAGGGATGGCAGCGCCTTACTCCCGCAGGAACGGCCGCTTTTCATTCCCCTTGCAGACCTGGAGAGGGAAGGCTGCGCCCCTCCCCCGCAGGTCTGCACACTGGCCATGGCAATGGCCAGGAGCGCAGCGCAGAAGCTGCTCCAGCCCTGCAGCCTGCGGGCAGCGCATTGGGGTGGGGGCAGCACGGAGCAGGCAGGGCCCAGGTGGGCAGGGGGCGGAGACACAATTGGGGCGGATACGCTCCTGCCAGGAGCTGGCTGGTTCACCCCTTGCCCGGGAGCTGCAGGAGGGGCCCGGATCATGGCTCGGCTGCAGAGCTTGGAGCCCAGGCTGGGCCCAGGAGTGAGAGGATGGGGGAGCTGGGGGTGCAGCAGAGGCTGGAGCCAAGAATTGGTTGGAGATGGGGTTGTGCCACTTCCACTTGGTGGCAGGGGGGCCCTCTGGCTTTTTTTTTTTTTGCTCCGCCCCCCACATCCCAATATTTTATCTTTGACATCTGGTCACCCTAGCCTGATATGAAGGGGGATGTCTGGACCAAGGGGCCAGGGACTGGCCTTTGCTAGAGAAACCACTGTCAAGTTTTAGCCAATTAGGACAAGTCAGCAAATAAGAACAACCTCAGGTATCAGTAACTGCTACAGGTTGCAAATTCCTACATGCAGCAGTTTCTGGCACTACACCTGCGCAGCTCTGCTCCCCGGCTCTTCTCGGGCTCCTGCTCTCTCCTTAGCTCTGCCCCACTCTCACCCAGGCAGTTCCAGCTCACATGGAGGATGGGACCCCCTGGCCTGGTGACTCCCTCATTACACTGCCTGGCCTGTCAGTGCAGCTAACTTGGAGCTTTGGCCTCTCCCCATTGTCCCTGGGGACTGTCAGTCTCAGGGTCCTGATTTCCCATTGATCCTTCTCCCTTCTATTGGTGCTGGGAACTAGCCAACCAACCCCCCGCACACACACACACACACTAAGTTTTAGTAAAGGGCCAAGAGCCCCCTTACACAAACAGCCCCATGAGGGTCACCGATGTGCAGAGAAGGCAGCACAAGCTGCTCCCATGGTGTAATGGGCAGCACTCAGGACTCTGAATCCTGTAATCTGAGTTCAAATCTCAGTGGGACCTTGTGTTGGCTTGTGGTCATAGGCGGCAGGTTATATACATTTGTGGTGCTCGTGCTCCAGGAACATTCAGGGCTGGGGGCCCTGCTCCAGCAATATTTGGAGTTGGGTCTCTTCCCCTGGCACCCCTCCCCTCTGCTGTGGTGCATCCCTGCCTCACAAAAAGCAGCATGTGCCTGTCCCCTGCCTGCTCCTGCTGCTGGAGTAGAGCGATTCTGGGCAGAACTTCAGCCCCAGAGTCCTAGTGCAGGCTGCCCTCAGCCTCTCCAACACCCCCAACCCTGAGCTCCCTCTGAACCCTGATACTCTGCCCCAGTCCTGAGCCCCCTCCTGCATAATGAATCCCTCATCCTCAGCCCTACACTCCCTCCCAGAGGGTGCACCCCTTCCCACACACTCCTTCCCACCCCCAGAGCCTGCACCTCTCACCCTTTCCTACAACCCTGCTGGAGCCTGCACCCAGCACCCAAACTCCATCCTAAAGCCTGAATCCTGCACCCTAATCCCCCCCAAGCCACCTCCCAGAGCCTTAGGCAGGTGGGGGTGGAGTTTGGGGGCGGGTTCTGGGCACCACCAAAATTTCTACAAACTTGCCACCCACCCATGCTTGTGGTAATGCCCCAGAGCTCAACTCCCCTGTCTCCAGCTGTGTAAGAGTGAATCTTTCCCCTCCTGCTGGGTGACTCACACCTCCGAGAGCCAGGTCTTTGGCAGGGATGGCCACAATGGGATAGGGCTCTGGAACTTGCTACCCTGATAGTTGGGATTCTTGCTGCTGCACCTGATGTTCACAAGCTTGGCCCTTGTGCTTTCTACCGCACGTTTCCTCTGGCCCACATGGCGCTTGAAGAAAGGAGTGCCAGCGCTGGGATTAATAGTCAGGGCTTGGCAGGAGGGAGGAAGAGTCCCAGGCTGGAGCCCCACACACCTTCCCTCCTCCGGGCACCTAGAGCAGAGGCAGCCCAGCTCTGTCCGCTGGATACCTCAGCAGAGTAGGTGAGTTCATGTAAATACAGTCTGGTCCCAAAGCCTCCTCCCAACCCTGGTCATCAGTAGCTGCCAGCGGAGAGCTCATTCACACCTCGCTTACAAATCATCATTTGAAATTCTAAGGTTGGCCAACACTGCCGAAGCCAATGCACCAACATTGTCAGCAAACACAACAGCTGGGTGAGGAAACCCGGCTTTGTCCAGACTTTCCAAACCTATTTGACTTTCTCAGGTACAAGTAGTTTTCATACGTTGTATCTGCTTTTAAAGTGTGTGTTAACGTTTCAATTTCCATTCAAATTTGCAACCAATGACAACATTGGCAGCGCTGCATGTAACTACCTGACCACTGAGGGAGGGGGTGTTGGGGAAAATCGGGGAAGGGGGTGCACAGCCCCCTGGCTGGGGGGCGTATAGGGAATGCCCAGTTTCACTGAATTGAGTCTCCTACTGCAGCACCTCAGTAGGTTACATCAGAGAGGAGCTGCAATGTCTAGGCGGTGGGATGCCTGTGCCTTTAAGAGCCCAGCCCTGGGAACTCCATGCTGAGAGGTGCTGCCTGTGAGAGGGGAAATAAAAAAGCCCTCTGCTCCCCCCACCCATGTTTGCAAACACTGGAGTCTCTGCCCACCGGGATAACTGTTCCCCCTCGGCCCCTGCCTGTGCCGGGGTTTAACCCTCTGGCAGCGCCTCCCTCCGGGCTTAACTCCGGCTCCTTCCCACCTCCCTGACTTTGCCTTCAGTCCCTCTCCTAACTCTGCCTCCAGCTGCTTGACCCCCGACCAGTCAATTTCCACCCCCTGCTCAGACTTTGGCCACCTACTCCTCTGATTTGCCCTCCTTTTTCCCTTTTTAATCCCTGTAAAAAGTAGTCGATGCTGCGTCCCATTCTCTGGAGGGAGGGCTGGGCGCCTGGCCCCTGCCTGCGCAGTGCTCAAAGTGCCCCATGATCTTGTGGATGTTTGCTGAGTGCTGCAGGGTCACCCGAAGGGGGAGAGAGACGCGGTTAGGAGGTGATGCAGCCAAGGGTGCCTCACCCAACACTGAGATGCAGCCACCTCTGGGTTGAGTTACACAAGTCAGCAAATGAATATGGAACAAGAAACACATTGAAAGGATCGAGGCAGCTGCAGGAGGTGGAGAAAACCAGAAAAAGTAGTAGCCCTGGATCCCAGCCCTGTCCCTCCCCCACTCTACCCCCTAATCTCCACTCCCCTGCCACATTTGAGGGGAGAACCCAGGAGTCCTGGTCCCCAGCCTTGCCCACCCCCATATTTTGATATGGCTCCATCCAACAGCTGCCCCCACAATTGCAGGGCAGTGCCATGGGGCACACCGGGGCCTCCCTGTTTGCACAGGATGGGCAATGCCAGTGCTCCAGAATGGGGAGAGATGATGCTAAGGGAGAAGCAAGCAGCAGACAGCTCCCATGACAGAGAAAGAAATGCTAGGGGGTGCTGTGCTGCAAGGAGTGAATGGGGTTGGCAGGGAATGGGAGGATCTTCCCTCACAGCAGGTGCGTCTGTCTCCCTCCCAATTCCTCCCCAGCCCTACCCGAGCCCAGGCTAATCCCAGCCCAGCTACCAGGATTAAATTTGGCCTGGATTCCCCAGCTGCTGGGGGTGGGGCGTGGGGCTGGGAAGAATGAGCCTCTACTCTTCCTTCCCCAGACACCGTTGCATGGGCACAGACCAAAGGAGCCTGCAGTACTGCTGCCTAGAGGAAACTGAGGCACCAGCCACTGACAGACACATCATGGCTCTCCTCATCCTCTTTTCCATATACAACCTGGCCAGGGGAGGGGGCGTAAACTCAAGGCAGTTGCATAGTTAACCTGTGGAACTCCTTGCAAGAGGATGTTGTGAAGGGCAAGACTATAACAGGGTTCAAAAAAGAACTAGATAAGTTTATGGTGGATAGATCCATCAAGGACTATTAGCCAGGGTGGGCAGGGATGGTGCCTGTAGCCTCTGTTTGCCAGAAGCTGGGAATGGGCGGCAGGGGATGGATCACTTGATGATTCCCTGCTCTGTTCATTCCCTCTGGGGAACCTGGCACGGCCACTGTCAGAAGACAGGAGGATACTGGGCTAGATGGACTTTGCGTCTGAACCAGTCTGGCCGCTCTTCTGTCTCCCTTGGAGCAGCAGTGACAGCCAGTGGGCAGTCAGAGTAATGCACAGAAGGTGTTTTGCTTGGCGCAGCAGTGACACCAAGTGGCCAATCAGGGTAACACACAGAGTATGTTTCCCTTGGAGCAGCAGTGACACCTCGTGGTCATTCAAGGTAATGCACAGAAGGTGTTTCCCTTGATACAGCGGTGACACCCACTGGTCAGGTGGCGTAATGCACAGCATGTGTCTGCCCTCTACAAGCAGTGACACCCACGGACCAGTCACGGTAATGCACAGAGTGTGTTTCCCACCAATCTGGGTAAGGCACAGAGCATGTTTCCCATGGAGCAGCAGTGACACTCAGTGACCTGCAGGGGTGGCATCAGACTCTTCTCCTTTAGTGGGGGACTGAGGCTACATCTACGCTACAGGATAAATTCGAATTAGCTTAAACCGATTTTATAAAACAGATATTATAAAGTCGATTGTGAGCGTCCACACTAGGCACATGAATTCGGTGGTGTGCGTCCATGGTCCGAGGCTAGCGTCAATTTCTGGAGCGGTGCACTGTGGGTAGCTACTGTAAAATAATGAGGCCAATAACATCGATTTGCGTCCACACTAATCCTAATCCGATACAGTAATATCGATTTTAGCGTTACTCCTCTCGTTTTGTAGGAGTACAGAAATCGATTTAAAGAGCCCTTTAAATTGATATAAAGAGCAGTGTAGTGTGGACGGGTGCAGCGTTAAATCGATTTAACGCTGTTAAAATCAGTTTAACAGCGTAGTGTAGACCAGGCCTGAGATGGGCTAGACAAAAAAAACTGGGGAGCTGTGCCCTCCATCACCTGGCCTCACCCTTCACGGGGGCCATGCCTCTGTTCCTTCTCAGTTAAAGGCCAGGCTCATCTCCTCTCCCCCCGACTAGGGTTTACAGCAATACAAACTTTATTAAAATAAAATAGTAAACACGGTTTACTTAAAATATTCTAAATCTGTCCAAATTTTAGTACTGAATCCAAAGTTCTCTTAAAGATCCCATCAGTAACCAAAACCTACATGAAAAATTGAAACCAAAAACAAGGCTTAATTTAAAACCCAAACATTAAGAAAAACTTTGTTTGTAAAAATAAAAACTAACAAATGCTGTAAATTAATAATTTCAACATTTTATCAAAAAAATGTGCTACAGCAGAATGATAAAATAACATCAAATAAATAAGCATGACATCTAAAACCTCCTATAAAGGAATTGAATCCTTGAATACTGGTCAAATCGTAATAAAATATGCAGAACTATGTCAAAACTGGTGTTGCAAGTCAGCCATTTGAATCCAGCAAATGTCAATTAAAAGCTCCATTCCAACTAAAAAAAACAAAACAACCCAATAAACCAAAATGGTCACAGCCTGAAACAAACCTACACAGAAGCAAAATTAAACCTGTACCAACACTGGAACAAACGATGTAAATTTCTAATTCTAACTTCTTGTTTCTCCCAGGAGGAAGGTGTTTTGCACCCCAGTAACCAGGCTGTCACTGCAGCTTTCCTTTCACTAAATAAGATTTGTACCAAATATAAATTGCCCTCCAATTTCTCTAAGAGAAATTGAAATTGTATCTTTGCACTAATATCCCAAGTGTGCAAGTCCATCCCCTCAGAGCAATCCCACACCCTGAGGCTAGGGGAGAATCCCAACTGGTTTGTGCATTTGTAACCCTGGGGCCTGAAGCTGATGAGAGAAAGGGAAATGATCCATCTTGGAGCCTTCCGATATCACCTGCAGGGAGCACAGGGATTTGACTGAGTGACATCCTGGCTAATTTTCACCTTGTTCTGTGCCAGCAGGCTCCGCTGGAGAGCTCGGGAGTGACTTGACCATGGCAGCACCCTATTTACATATTAAAAGCTGGCATTTTGGGGTCAATGGGGTAAAATGTGAGTACTTTTGGGGTTGGGACCCACATGAGAAGGGATGTGGACAAACTGGAGAGAGTCCAGAAGAGGGCAATAAAAATGATTAGGAGACTGAGACACATGACTTACGAGAACCTAGAGGCCATATCCTGTATGTTAAGCTAAGGCAAAGTTAGCATATCTATATTGTGACCTTTTACTCAGAGAGGAAAATCGACCTTTCTCATGTTACTTAAATAGATAAGTACCCATGCCTGTCCAAGACCTTTACTTAGACCAATCGACAATGGAGAATGGCATAGAGTTTTATTCAGTGTTGTACCCACAGATTTAACAGATACACTACAAGGTAACTTATGTGCATATGTACATGTCATCAACAAGCACAAACATACTAGTCTATGAAGTAAATGTACCCTAATGTTTTGTGGGTGAGGAATGAAATTTGGGCATAGGAGGAAGGATTTCCGGCCCTTGTGCCCTATAAAAGAGGTAAGCCACCTCGCTAGAGCACTTTGCTCTATCATTGTGACTTACGTCCTCCACTCTCTCTCTATGTACTAGCAGTAGGCTGTACTTGTTCTGAAACTTTAAGTTTCAAGGGAACTAGGCTAAGTTCGGTTTCCCTACGTTTTTAGTCTTTGTTTATTAGGTTTTGATTTTAAGTTTAACATATTCAAGAAAACCCTAAGTAACACTAGCTTTCCCTAAGCACAGCATCTTTCACTTAAGAATTGAGAAACCTGAACTGCAAGGCTAGTCCTGTGTCTCTTACCACCAGGTTATCAAGGAAGGCTGTGAGTATATTAACCAAAACTTTGTTGTATATAATGCCATATGTATCTTTTGAATAGTAAGTTGCAGTTGCTCAACCCTACAGAGGAGCAGTTGCTGAACACAAACTGCCTAAGCCCCCCCCCCCCATCGGGAACCCTCCAGCCTGGATCTAGGTATCTGTGCCCCCCCAACACACTAATTCCCCCTGGAAGCCCTATTGCCTGGACTCAAGTATCGCTGCCCCCCACAAACCCCCTAAGCCTCCCACGGACCCCTACAGCCTAGACGTATGTATCTGTACCCCTCAGAAAACCCCTAATCCACCCGGGAAACCCTACAGCATGGACCTAGGTATCTGTGCCCCCCAGGAACCCCCTAAACCCCCCAGGAACCACTCCAACCTGGACATAGTTATCTGTGCCTCCCAAAAAAACCCTAAGCCCCCCAGGGACCCCTAGATCCTGGAGATAGGTATCTCTGCTGTCCACAAAAATTCCTTATACTCCCTGGAACCTCTCCAGCCTGGACGTACATAGCTGTGCCCCCCACAACCCCCCTAAGCCCCCCGGGACCCCTCCAGCCTGGATGTAGGTATCTGTGCCCCCCAAAGCCCTAAGCCCCCCCAGAATGCCTATAGCCTGGACGTAGGTATCTGTGTCCCCTACAATACCACTAAGCCCCCCCAGGGACCCCTCCAGGACAAACATAGGTATCTGTGCCCCTCACCAAGTTCCTAAATCCCCAGGGATCACTGTGCTCACCACAACCTCTAAGCCGTCCAGGGACCTCTCCAGCCCGGACGTAGATATTGGTGTCCTCCAGGAAGCCCTTAATCCCCACCAGGACCTCTACAGCCTGGACGCAAGTACCTATGCCTCCCACAACCCCCCTAACTCCCCCAGAGTCCCGACCATCCTGGACGTAGGTATCAGTGACCCTACGAACCCCCTTAAGCTCCCCAGAATGCCTCCAGCCTGGACGTAGCTATCTGTACCTCCCATGACCCCTAAGCCCCCAGGGATCTCTACAGCCTCTACGTAGGTGTAATGCTCTGTGCATTACCCTGAGTGGCCACACAGTGTCACTGTTGCTCCATGCAAGAAATGCTCTGGGCATTACCCTGCGTGGCCACATGGTGTCACTGTTGCTCCATGCGCGAAATGCTCTGGGCATTACTGTGACGGAGTGGGGACTGTCTGTGTGGGGGATGGGAGAGCAGGGGGTGACTTTAGGTGAGGGACAGGACCTAAGCCTGTAACTCGAGCTAGGCAGGGCTGAGAGAGTGAGCACCTTTGCCCGGGAAGCTGGACACAGGAAGGGGTCGGCTGGAGGGAGTTAGTTCAGTTTTGGTTTGGAGCTGGGTAGTTGGAATTCAGAGAATCCCAAACTGGGAACTAAGCTTCCTGAACCCCCAGAAGGACTCGAGGGAGTTAGTTCAGTTTTGGTTTAGAATTCCTTGGTGCAAAAACACCGTGAAACTCCCCTTTCTTCTTCACAGAGGGCTTCAACACCCCTTTTCTCACTCAGGCTCACAACTGCCCAGAATTCGAGAACTGTCCCTGTTCCCATTGGACAAATTGGAGTAGCCTGAGGTACAGAGAAGGGAGGTGACCTACCCAAGGGCCTACACAGCAAGGTGGTGGCAGAGCCAGAAAGAGAAGCCGCCAGTCAGACTCCTGTTCTAACAGACAACAAATCCCCCCAGAGGCAGGGATAGAGCTCAGGAACTGAGATGGTGGGAAAATTTCATTCCAACCGTTTCTGTCCAAATATCCCATTCAGACTAAACCAGTTTGTTTCTCAGAATCATAACAAGTGAGATGGAAGTTCTTTGCAAAAAGATTTTGTTGCAAAACAAAAGCATCTCCTGTTTGTCACAGTGTGTTAAATTGTGTCATCACACACAAGGAGGAGACACTTAGATCTTGAAAATTAGATAAGATGCTTCAGTCTGAGCTAAGTCATTGCTGCTCTTAACAATTCCAAAATAAAAAAATACAAATAAAAAAGACTGTTTCAGCTAATCTATTATGTCATAATCTGCTCTGAGTAAACGTGATGGGACACCTCATATTATGCACTACTCTTAGTGACACTCTCCAATGGATCCCCATCCTCCACCCACCATGAGGTAGGTAAGAGTGGATCATTATTATCCCTACTTGAAAGCACACCATGGCCGCTTCACTTCTCCTACCTCCCCTAGACCCTGGACGTAGGTATCTGTGTCAGCCCCGATCCCTTAAGCACTCCCATTACCCCTTCAGCCTGGACGTAACTACCTGTGACCCCCACGAACCCCCTAAGCCCCCAGGGATCCCTACAGCCTGGACACAGGTGTCTGAGCACCCCACAAACCCCCTAAGCTCCTCGGGACACATCCAGCCTGGATGTATCTGAGCCCCCAGTGAGCTGCCTAATCTCCTCGGGACACCGACAGCCTGTACCTAGGTATCTGTGCCCCCCACAAACCCCCTATAATCCCCAGGACCCATCCAGACTAGATGTAGGTATCTGTACCCCCACAGCCTCCCTGGGACTCCTACAGCCTGAAGGTTTGTATCTGTGCCCCTCATGAAACCCCAACTCCCCCTGTCCCCTCCAGACTGGACATAAGTATCTGTGCACCCCACGAACCCATAAGCACCTGTAGGGACGCCTACAGCATGGACTTAGGTATCTGGGGCCACCCAAACCCCCCTAAGCCCACCAGGGAACCCTATAGCCTAGAGATAAGCATCTGTGCTCCCTGAACCCCATAAGCCCCCCCTGGACCCATCCAGCCTGGACTTAGGTATCTGTGCCCCACATGAACCCTCTAAGCCCCCCAGGGACCCTGCAGCCTGGATGGAAGTATCTGTGCCCCTCACAACCCCTAAGTGCCGAGAAACCCCTCCAGCCTGGAGGTAGTTATCTGTGCCCACCAGAAACCGCTTTAGCCCCCCCAGGGACCACTCCAGCCTGGATGCAGATATCTGTGCCCAACACAAACGGTGTAAGCCCCCACCCCCGGGAACCCTCAAGCCTGAACCTAGGTATCTGTGACCCCCCAACACACTAATTCCCCCTGGAAGACCTATTGCCTGGAAGTAGGTATCTCTGCCCCCCAAGCCCCCTAAGCCCTAACCCCACAACCCCCTAAGCCTCCCAGGGACCCCTACAGCCTAGACGTAGGTATCTCTGCCACCCAGAAAACCCCCAATCCACCCAGGGAACCCTACAGCATGGACCTAGGTATCTGTGCCCGACAGGAACTCCCTAAACTCCTCAGGAACCACTCCAACCTGGACATAGATATCTGTGCCTCCCAAAAAACCCTAAGCCCCCCGGGACCCCTAGACTATGGAGATAGGTATCTCTGCCATCCGCAAAACCCCCTAATCCTCTCTGGACCCTCTCCAGCCTGGATGTACATAGCTGTGCCCCTCCCCACAAACCACCTAAGCCCCCTGGGACCACTCCAGCCTGGATGTAGGTATCTGTGCCCCCCCAAAGCCCTAAGCCCCCCCAGAATGCCTATAGCCTGGATGTAGGTATCTGTGTCTCCTACAGTACCACTAAGCCCCCCCAGGGACCCCTCCAGGACATACATAGGTATCTGTGCCCCTCACCAAGTCCCTATACCCCCAGGGAGCACTGTGCTCACCACAACCCCCTAAGCGTCCAGGGACCCCTTCAGCCTGGACGTAGATATTGCTGTCCTCCAGGAAGCCTTTAATCCCCACCAGGACCTTTACAGCCTGGACGCAAGTACCTATGCCCCTCACAACCCCCCTAACTCTCCCAGGGTCCCGCCCATACTGCATGTAGGTATCTGTGACCCTACGAACCCCCGTAAGCCCTCGAGGGATCTCTAGAGCCTCCACGTAGGTGCAATGCTCTGTGCATTACAATGTGTGGCCACGTGGTGTCACTGTTGCTCCATGCAGGAAATGCTCTGTGTATTACCCTGTGTGGCCACACGGTGTCACTGTTGCTCCATGCGGGGAAATGCTCTGTGCATTACCCTGCGTGACCACCACACGGTGCCACTGTTGCTCCATGCAGGAAATGCTCTGTGCATTACCCGGTGTGGCCACATGGTGTCACTGTTGCTCCATGCAAGAAATGCTCTGTCCATTACCTAGTGTAGTCACAAGGTGTCAAAGTTGCTCCATGCGGGAAATGCTCTGTGCATTACTGTGATGGAGTAGGGACTGTCTGTGTGGGGGATGGGAGAGCAGGGGGTGACTTTAGGACCGGACACGTGCTCAGCTTGTAACCTGAGCTAGGCGGGGGGAGGGGTCAGCACCTTTGCCCGGGAAGCTGGACACAGGAAATGGCCAGCTGGAGGGAGTTGGGTTAGCTCAGTTTCGGTTTTGGTCTGGGTGGTTGGAATTCAGGGATTCTCAAACTGGGAACTAAGTTTCCTGAACCCCTAGAAGGACTTGATTGTGGGGTCTTGCTTGTGCCTCCAAGCTCTGCTGTATCCTTCGCTCCCGTTGTCTAATAAACCTTCTGTTTTACTGGCTGGCTGAGAGTCACTGTGAGTCCCAGGAAGAGGGGTGCAGGACTGGACTCCCCCACACTCCGTGACAGATCCTAAGCCCCTCCGAGACCCCTGCAGCCTGGACGTAGGTATCTGTGCCTCCCACCAAACACCTAAGACACTCAGAGATCCCTCCAGCCTGAACTTAGGTATCTGTGCCCCCCACAAACCCCCTAAGCCCCCGAGGGACCTATACAGCCAGAACATTGGTATCTGTACCCCATATAGACTCCATAAGCCCCTTGCGACACTCCAGTGTACACGTAGGTATATGTGCCCCTCAGAAACCCTCTAATCCCCCAGGAACCCCTACAGCCTGGACATAGGTATTTGCACTCCTACAACCCCCCTAACCCCCCCCTCCCGGGACATCTACAATCTGGACTTAGATATCTGTGCCCCTCACGAAACCTCTAACCCCCCCTGGGAACGATACAGCCTGGACATACGTATCTGTGCCCACTCGAACCCCTAAAAACCACTGGTACCCCTACAGCCTGGACATCATAGGTGTCTTTGGCCCCCCACTAATCCCCTAAGACTCCCAGGATGCCTCCAGCCTGGACGTAGGTATCTTTGCCCCCCACTAACCCCCTAAGCCCCCCTGGTAACCCTACAGCCTGGATGTAGGAATATGTGTCCCCCCCAAACTCTCTAAGCCCCCCAGGGACCGCTATGGCCTGGACATAGGTATCTGTGCACCCCAAGGCCCCTAAGATGCCCCGGACCTCTGCAGCCTGGCTGTAGGTGTGACGGTGCTGCCCGTGGGAGCCAGCTCAGCTCACTCAATCAGAGTGAATTGCAAACAAAACAGGGCAGACAAATCCCAAACGCTGCTGGTTATTTCAATACTTAGATTTACCCAGCCAGCACAAAACAGCTTCTGTAGTACCTCACTGGTTACTTAGAAGTTTAAACCACACAGTTCCCTTAAAGTACCCAGCCTCAGGCCTCCGTCCAGACACACCTGTTAGATATGATGATGATTCCTGAAAATCTTACTTCATCATATAAAAGAAAAGATTCTTCCGATCCCAAAGGATCAGCCACATAACCAGGTTCAATTATAACTTAGATTTTACCTAAAATACATGCTATAGCCAATTCTTATTAACTAAGCTAAAATTTATTAGAAAAGAAAAGAGAGAGTGAGTGTTGGTTAAAAGATTAATAGACATATAAACTTGAATTCAATTTTTGAGGTTCAGATACAAAGTAGAGATGAGCTTGTAGTTGCCAAAAGTCCTTTTAGAAATAGTCCATAGGTTATAATCCAATGTCCATATTCAGGGTGGCTCCAGTCAATGACTGGGGATCTCAATCCTTGTGGCTTAAGGTTTCCCCCTCTTGAAAACCAAAGCAGATCTGAGATGAAGAAGGATCGTGTCCCAGGTTCTTAAACATTTCCAGCAGCCTTTCAGCCTGAGAAAACAATAGGCTTAACTCTTCTTCCAAACATCCTGGCAATTAGTACATCCATCAAACAGTTCAGATACAGATTACCACAACCTTCAAAGAGACACAGACAATAATACTATTTCACTCAAGTATCATCATAAATGTTAATATTCTTTTTTTGCTCTTTGAATTAAAACTATAGCAATAGACAAGACTTGTTTGCTGACATCACAAGACCTGAGCAAACACCTCCCCTTCTACCTCTAACACTGCAGACTTGCATTTCAAAGCTCTGTTCATTTACATATCTTGTTAACCAGTTTTTAAGGTTCACCCACGGGTCAGGTCAGTCGGTGAGGTGAGTTAATTAACTCTTTCTGGCCCTGTCACCTTTCAATGAGATATTAGATTATACTTATAATGTCACAGTCTCGGTGAGTTGACTGCTGCAGCTCCCCGTAGACTCTGCCTGCGCCTCTCACCGAGCTGGAGTACAGCAGGCGAGGGGAGAGCACTCAATGTATTGCATCTACACGAGACGCGATATATCAACCCCCGCTGGATCGATCGCTGCCCACCGATTCGGCAGGTGGTATAGACATACCCCGAGTATCTGGTGATCGGAGCTGGACCCCCGAGGGGGACACATTGAAGGAACTCAGGGGTTAAGGTGCCTCTATTGTCAACTGTCAGGGCTGCTGTGGCTCAGGGGAGGGTGCTTGACTGCCTGGCAGGCTTAGGCGCCGCAAGCCTTGGAGGTGAGAGAAGTGAAGCGGCCACGGCATGCTCGGGGTGCTCGTGCTCGGAGCAGGGGTGAGCTCGGGCGAGGGGGGTGCCGCAGGGCAGAGCAAGAGAGTTGCCACAAGAGGGGAGCCTCAGGGTGGAGGGGGGAGCTGCCACGGGTGGGGCGCCTCAGGGCAGGGGTGCTGGGGGGGGAGGGTGCAAGGTGGAAGTTTCGCCTAGGGCATGAAACTACCTTGCACCGGCCCTGCCCCACGCCCTGCCTGCAGCCAGCCCTGCACCCCCTGCCCTGCCCTGCCGGCAGTCAGCCTCTGTCTCCAGCCAGCCCTGCACCTTCTGCTTTGCCTGCACCAGCCGCATCCTCCCTGCCCTGTCTCCAGCCAACCCCTGATGCACCCCCCTGCCTGAAGCCAGCCAGCCACGCAGCCCTTGCCCTGCCTGAAGCCAGACCCTACCTCCAGACAACCCCACATCCACTGGTGCCCTGCACTTCCCAGGGCAGTAACCCTGCACATCTGCTTCAATGAGGGGGGCAGGGAGCAGCTGGGACCCACACAGGTGCACACCCTAGGGTGACCAGACAGCAAGTGTGAAAAATCGGGACGGCGTGGGGGGTAATAGGATCCTAGATAAGACCCCAAAATTCGGACTGTCCCTATAAAATTGGGACATCTGGTCACCACAGCACACCCCCAGGACTCCTGAGTTCCATTGCTGGGTTTCCTATTGGTTCCTCTGCTGGTTGTTTTCCTTTTCCTGGGGACTTTGGGCAAGTTGCTCCCCACTCTCGGGCTCTGTCCCCAGCAGTCAAATGGGGATTTCATACCTTCCAGCTATTGGAAAGTGCTGGGAGAATCTGCCAGCAAAAGCTGCTCTGACAGTGCTAAGCAGCATCTGACCATTCAAGGTCGGAGCTCACTGCCCAGGAGGAGTGCTTGGCTCTGGGGTTTCACTTCAGCCCAGTGTAGAGAGAGAGCCCTAACCATGGAGTTTGGCTCAAGAAGACCAAGTCTCCAATTTGTTAAGGGTGTTTTGAATTTCAATCCTGTGCTCCAAAGTGCTTGGTGTCAGTTGTAAACTTTAGGAGCATGCTCTCCACTCCATTTTCCAAATCATTCATGAAAATATAGAATAGTACCTGACACCGGACTGATCCCTGCCAGACCCACTAGGTTCACCCTCCCCGTTGGGCAGCTAAACATGGAGAAGGGCTCCTGGAGTCTTGGCTTTCAACCAGCTCTGCACCCACATTACACTGATTGCAGCTGGACTACATTTCCCTCGTTTGCTTCTGAGAATGTCCTATGGGACTGTGTCAAAAGCCTTAGTAACACCAAGCTAGATCCCATCTATTGTTTACTCACCTCTACCAGGCCCAGAACCCTGCCAAAGAAGGAAAGAGGATTGGTTTGGAATGATTTGTTCTTGACAATTCCACGCTCACTAGTCATAAGAACCAAATCATCCTGTAGGTGCTGCTGACAAACTGAGTGTTTAAGAATGTATTGCAGGATCTCTCCAGCTATGGCAGTCAGGCTAGCTAGTCTGTAAGTCCCAGAGGTCTTTTTGTTCCCCTTTGAAAGATAGGTCCTGTCTTGTTCATGGATGGGAAGCTTTTCTTTTTCAGGGGTCTCAGACGAGAACTGGGGCACAACACCTGGTTTGTTAAGGCCACAAAAACGGAGGCAGGTACCTCTTCTCTGCTGCTGGCAAAGAACCACAGGTACCTAAAAGATAGGGACTCACATCTTTGAATGGGCTTTAAAAAGGCAGTGGTTAATAAGTTTGGCCCCGACCATTTCTTGTTTCCACAGACTAGACATTTTAGCAAACTTTAGAATTCCTTGGTGCTAAACACTGTGAAACTCCCCTTTCTCCTTCACAGAGGGCTTTAATACCCCTTATCTCACTTGGGCTCTAAACTGCCCATAGTTCGAGAACTGTTCCTGTTCCGATTGGACAGATGGGAGAAGGGAAGTGACCTACCCAAGGCCTACACAACAAGGCGATGGCAGAGCCAGAAAGAGAAGCAACCAGTTCTGACTCCTGTTCTAACAGATGAAAACACCCCAGAGCCCAGGAATCGAGATGGTGGGAAAATTTCATTCAAACCGTTTCTGTCCGAAAATCCCATTTACACTAAACCAGTTTGTTTCTCAAAATCATAACAAGTGGGATGAAAGATCTTTGCAAAAATATTTTCTTGCAAAACAAAAGCATCTCCTCTTTGTCAGAGTGTGTTAAATTGTCTCCTCGCACACAAAGAGGAGACACTTACATCTCAACCATTAGATAAGATGCTTCAATCTGAGCTAAGTCGTTGCTACTATTAACAATTTCAAAATAAAAAAATACAAATAAAATAGACTATTTCAGCTAATCTATTATGTCATAATCTGCTCTGAGTAAACATGATGGGAAACTTCATATTATGCACTACTTCTAGTGACACTCCCAAATGGATCCGCACCCTTCACCCACCATGAGGTAGGTAAGAGCGGATCATTAGTATCCCTACTTGAAAGAGGGAGAAGCTAAGGCTGAGAAAGGAGAATTGACTTGTCTTAGGTCACACAGCCCGTCAGAGGCAGTGTTGGGAATAGGACCGAAGAGCCCTGATTTTCAAACAAACCATCGGATCTTGAATTTCAGACATTGAATGACCTGAATACTGTGCTCTCAGATGAGCTCCAGACCAACAACAGTGACAGTAATTATTCAGCAAGTATTTGAGGAGAACTGCAATGTTAGAGGGAATCATCAACTGCTCAGAGACAATTAATGCAGAGAAGCAATAAAATTAATCAAAGATAGAACTGGTTCTGACTTATTTACTTGATCTTAAAAGAGAACAACAAGGACCTGAGTCTCCTCCCTGTCAATATCCCCCTGCTCAACAAATCAGGGTAGAGACTGAGGACGGGAGGCTGAGGGTTCTCACCAGAGAGCCCAAAGGATGGCCCAGGTCACCGGTGGGGATCACTGCCCGAGCACTATTTCAGTCCCACATTTTTGGGTGGACCTTCCATAGTGGGAGCTGCAGAGGACTTCCCTGCAACACACACACACAACCCTCCATCCTGTTGTTGGGAAGGGAACAGGAGAAAGGACAAAAGCAGCAAGAGAAGAAGAGGAGGGAGGGATGGAGGAAGAGGTGAAACAAAAAGGACAAACCCTAATGTCCCCAGCGATTCTAAGGGACAAAATCCCAGGGGCGCAATAAAATTCTGCCTCCTTAAGCTCGTGTTTTCCATGCCTAGAATTCACTTGTCACCAGATAGATCAGACTGAACAGGTTTCAAACCTCCAGGAGGCTCTTACCTTCTAAACAGGGACGGCTGTTTTCTAGTAAAATCACTACAAGGGAAGGAGGAAACTCGAAAGAGGTTCCTCCTGGCGCTCACGTCCATGACCCCAAATAATCTCTCAGTCCTCAAAGAGAGACCTGGAAAAGGAAACGTGCTGAAGCAAAGCCACAGAGGTCTCTGAGGTTTCCCTGGCTCCTCGCCCCTGTCCTGCCTGGCTGATGTCAGCATCTCTCTGTGAGGTCACCACCTTCCCACCACCTTTGACCAATAGTCTGAGGTCCTGCAAAAGGCCTTTGTGATGTCACTGCCACACCCCTCCCTTGCTGGGCTAATGTCCTGCCCCTGGCCAGGCACTTTGGAGGTTTGAGCTACGCCCTGTGGATCACCCCACTCAAGGAGCGTTCGTTCTAGGCAGCAAGCCGGCTAGACAGCAAAACATCAGACGCTGCTCCCAATGCTACACTCAGTTTTTCAGAAATTAGTCGACTTCATGGTCAGAAGACACCATTAGAGCATCTAACCTGCATATCACAGGCCTCCTGTATGACATAACAGGTACTTTGGGGGCAAACACATTCCAGAAAGGCATCTAGTCTTCATTAAATGACATCAGGAGATGGTGAATCCACCACTTTCCTTGGTAGCTTGCTCCTGTGGTGAATCATCCTCGCTGTTGACTATTGTGCCTCAGTTGTAATATGAATTTGTCTCTTTTCACTTTCCAGCCATTGGGTCTTGTTATGCCTTTCTCTGCTCCATTCAAGAGCCCGTAAATACCCAATCTTTTCTCTCCATTAAGGCCCTTCAACATTTCAATGAAATCACCTTTCAATCTTCTTTTGATAAGCTAAACAGGTTGAGCTCTTTCAATAGCTCACTGGAAGGCATTTTTCTCCAGCCCTCAGAACATTTGGTGGCTCTTTGCTGCCCTAGCTCCAATTTCACAACATCTTTTTCAAATGAGGATACCAGAACTGGCGGCAGTATAAAGGTTGGATAAAGGTAAAATTAAATAGGTTGCAGAGGAGTTTTTTTTAATTTCGGCTTTTGTTGCTAAAAATTTTGTCTCTCTGCGGTGAGAAAAAACACTCCCCGAATGCCAAAATTTGAGCCATGAAAAGCGGCAGTGTGAACAGCGCATCATAGGTGGAGCTGTGCTCCCGGTGACAAAGCTCCTGCCCCTCATTGGAGGTAGTTTGGCTTTGTTGCCGGGGAAGCTCTCTCTCAGCGATAAGGACGGCCACACAGCGCACCTTACAATGGCATGGTTAGAGTGGCACAGCTGCACCGTGGTAAGGTGCGCGGTGTAGACACAGCCTCAGAGCTGGGGAAAGCTGACAGGCGCTGAGGAGCACAGGGTTCAGACAGAGACATCCGTTAGGAGAGGAACTATTCACAGGGATTCTCTATAGCCTAGTAAGGTGGAGAGGATGGAAGATGATAATGTACAGGTAGGTTCTGATGAGAAACAGTGAAATGAAAGAGTCTCCCTCAATTACATCATGTAATAGCAGACAGCTAAAATGGGACACATTTTAGAAGTGCTTAAATACAAACGCTAAACGTCTAAGTACTAAGACTGGTGAATTTGAGTGCCTGGTATTGACTGACGATATTGATAGAATAGGCATCACAGAAAACCTTGCACCCCCTCCTGCACCCACATGGGGAGACTGACCTGTGTGCATGGAGCAGCTGGCATTGCTGCCCCCCACTCCTCCCTGGAACGCTGCTCATCTGGGCACCCCTAGGGGCTGTGGGATGTGGGGGCAAGAAGTGAGATCATCCGAGCTCCCTGCATCCAGGTCACTTTCCTCAGCCGGGCTGCATAGCGGGAGAGCAGAGAGCAGCAGCTTCTGATGCTCCCCTCACAGCACAGCCCAAGTGGGAAAAAGTGACCAGGACGCATGGAGCACATAGGGTTGCTCCTTACTCCCCTCAAACCTCTATGGACCCATGGAGGAGCATTGGGGCAGGGGAGAGCAGTGAGCACCTTTGCACTGCCACACGGTGCCCTTTGACCCCTGGAGCCCTGGGCGGCTATCGGGGGGCACCACCCCTAAGGCCGGCCAGGCTCCCCAGAACGAGCAGCAGAAAACACAGAGACTGGCCACACACTGAGCAGTGGTAGCCTGGGCGGCTCGTAAAGGAGGCTCAGGGGGGAGGGGTGTCATAACATTTTTTCCCAGATTTGGACCTTAGCGTCCAAAATATGGGTGTTAGCATGAAAACCTCCAAGCTTAGTTACCAGCTTGGACCTGGTAAAGCTGCCACCAGCCAGGGATTTATACAGTGCCTGGCTCACTGTGGTCTCCCCAAAACCTTCCCCGGGGGACCCCCAAACTCAGATGCCTTGAGTCTCACAACAAAGGGGAATAAACCATTTCCCTTCCCCCTCCTCCCCTCCAGGTGTTCCCTCCCTGGGTTCCTGGAGAGATATACAGAAGCAAGCTCCGTGAATCTAAACAGAGGGACTCCCCCCTCCCTGTTTCCAGTCCTGGAAATAGAAGTACCGAGATAGCTAATCTCTCTTCCCCCTTACCCAGAGGGTATGCAAAGTCAGGCTAGTAAATCTAACACAACGAGATTTTCCCCTGACTTCTTCCTCCCACCAATTCCCTGGTGAGCTGCAGACTCAATTCCCTGGAGTCCCCACTAAAGAAAAAATCCAACAGGTCTTAAAAAAAAAGCTTTATATAAAAAGAAAGAAAAGGACATAAAAATGGTCTCTCTGTATTAAGGTGACAAACACAGGGTTATTTGCTTAAAAGAAAAAAATGAATAAACAGCCTTATCCAAAAAGAATACAATTTAAACATTCCAGCAACTACACACATGTAAATACAAAAAAAAAAAACAATATAAACTTATTGTCTTATTATCTTTGTACTTACAACTTGGAAACAGAAGATTAGAAAGGCAGGAGATAGAAAAATCACTCTCATAGCCGAGACGCCACAGACACAAGACAAAGAACAAAGAACTCACACACAAACTTCCCTCCACCCAGATTTGAAAAAGTCTTGTTTCCTGATTGGTCCTCTGGTCAGGTGTTTTAGGTTACTGGTGTTACCCCTTTATAGGTAAAAGAACATTAACCCTTAGCTATCTCTTTATGACAAGAGGGCTCAGCCTCCCCAAACCTTGCACTGCCAAGGGGACAGTGGGGCCCATGATCAGGGGCCCTGGCCAAGTTAGGTCCCCCTGGAAAAGTCTCCCCTATGTCAGCCCCAGGGCTGGAGGAGCTCCCACTCCCTGCTACAGCCCGGGGGCTGCAGCAGGGGCACAGAGCTTCTCTGGTCTCAGGGCCAAAGCGGGGCAGGGGTAAAGGAGTGATAGGGTGGGGCTGGTGGGGGAAGGGGTGGAACAGAAGTGACAGTGGATGGGGCCATGGGTGGAAGGGGGTACAGCCACAGACAGAAGGTAGGGGCATGGTTCTGGTGCTGGGGCCCCCACACTTGTTCTCCCTTTCCCGCGGGTTTGGCATCACTAGCCCCGGCTTAGCGAGTAGGGTTCAGTGGTCCCCATAATGTGGGGTGCGACTCCTAGCGGGACACAGAGGAACATTCATGGGGGCACCTCAGGACCTGAGCCAGCCCACATAGAGGGCAGGGAGGGAGCACCACTCTGCCACAGCTCTTCCCCAACCCCACCCTCAGCCTGAGACTCTGGCTCCCAGCCCGGCGTCGACCCCTTTACCCCTGTCCGCACCCCTCCCCCCAGCAAGCAACAGCCCCACTCCTCCCAGCCCCGGTTCTTGACCGTGGCTTCCGAGGGGCCACAGCCATGGCTAAGAGGGCACAATGTGAAATGTTTGGGGACCACTGGTTTAGGGTGACGTCCTCAATCACTTCTCTGCAGTCCAATAAAAGCTATTCCTCACTCACCTACCCCTCCATCAGGACGGACTAGGTACGTTCTGCTGCCCTTCACTCATACAGGAAGGAGAATAACATTTCATTCCACTCAATCCTAAAGTGATTTGTAACCCAACACCATCCCAAACTGGTCATTTTGGGAAAGCGGCCCCATCATGCTGCATAGCTAGGCAGAGTAGGTGTGTCTATGCAAACACGGTCTGTTCCTGAAGTCTTTCCCCAGCTCCTCACTAGGTGAGAGAGGGGAGCTCATTCAGACAATGCTTATGCTTAGTATTTAAAAACTCCTTAGTGTCCCTATCTCTGCCGGCCTTAGATTTCTCCTCCTGTCCGTTTTTTGACAGCTCAGATGAGGTGACCGAGTGGTTAAGGTGATGGACTGCTACCCCATTATGCTCTGCCTGCATGGGTTCAAATCCCATTCTCATCAGAGGCATTTAGTCTTCACCCTCCTTTATAGACAACCATCTCCCCCTTTGGTACAATAACAGATCAAACAATGTTGCTTGTGTTACCCAAAATTGGGTCAGTTAGTAAGCTTAGAGAGGACTAATAATGCCCCTCCCCCCCAGAGTTTAGCAGAAAGCAGCACATTTATTAGCTTGATAGCTAAGCTCAAAAGAAGGGATGGGGGAGGGTGTCACACTCATACTCACGCTCCCAGGACAGGCCTGGCAGTGGAGATGTCAGGATCCTTTAAGGTAAGTGTCCCACAGCGCAGCGATGGACGGTGCGATGAAGATCAGTCTCCCTGAGGTGCAATAGAATGTAACACAGCGAACCATTGGCCAGATGGGCCGGGTGAAGGGCATTCACTGGAGGTACAAAGGGGAGTGGGAAAGCCACTTCACAGGCATTCAAAGAGGGAAAGGAAACAAGCTGGGGGAGTTTAACAGACCTTTTGAGCATACAGGTTATACAGATCACTGCTGCTCCTACAACATGATAAGTTCTCAAGCAGCATGTTTCTTACTTTGCCCATCTGTCAATTTTCATGATTATTGATGGAAATATTTTGCCATTGGGTTGTGTGTTTACACAGAAATTGACATTTACCAACAAATACACAACTCTTCCAAGCCTGCCTAGTCTGCAGTTGATGGGTTTAGAGGGACACATTCACTCTTCCAGGTCCGCATTCCAGGCCTGTGCTTTCCAGGTTGTCAACTTCCCGCACTGCTGGGATCCTTCCCTCATCTCCCCCCAAACCACTGCCCCACCCCCCACTTCTGGGGTCCCCTCCCTACACTGTCTAACTCCACTGCTGGCAGGATCCCTTCCTGTTCCTTTCATTTCCTGCCTCCACTCTGGGCAAAAGCTCTGCACTCTTCCCACACCAAAAGTTGAACCCAGGCCACCTGGGTGAAAACCAGGAATCCTGACCACTAGCCCATATGGGACTATTGTTGCATCTGACAAAGTGGGTATTCACCCACGACAGCTCATGCTCCAATACGTCTGTTAGTCTATAAGGTGCCACCGGATTCTTGGCTGCTATTATTACTACAACTCAGGCCTTGGCTACTCTGGAGAGTTACAGTGCAGCTGGTGGCTTTACAGCACTGTAACTTACTCCCCGTCCACACTGGCAAGGCACATACAGCGCTGTATCTCCCTGGCTACAGTGCTGCATGTGCTCCACCTCGACGAGAGGAATAAAGAGAACAGAGCTGGTGATGCAGCGCTGGGGTGCCAGTGTAAACAGTGATTAATCTTACTACGCTGTCACTGACCTCCGGAACCTTCCCATAATGCTTTTAAGTAGAGATAACGCTCTTTGTTTTGGTGTGATGCCTCTGTTTGTTTTGTTGTGAGCTCAAGGCTCCCGGAGCTGCTTATCTAAAAACCAAACACAGTTACTGTTTGCAGTGAATGAGCAGAGGCAGGGGGATCCCTTTGGAACACCCACAGCTGGTGTTTGCTTGAGGAGAGAAGCAGCCGGGTGGGCACGGGCTGGGGGGGGGGTCTGTTTTGGATCAGCGGCTTATCTGGTCTCTGAGGAAAAAAAACAAAGGCGGCTATTTGCATTTAGTGAATGAGAGAGGGGTGGGGGAGGAGGCTTGAACTTGCCAGGCAGGGAGCTGACACAGTGTCAGCTCCAAAAATCCACTCGCTCTGTCTCCCCCCACGCTCCGTGTCACACTCCACCCCACCCTCCTCTTTTGAAAAGCACATTGCAGCCACTTGAATGCTGGGATAGCTGCCCATAATGCACCACGCCCAACAGCGCTGCACATGTGGCCATGACAGAGTGCTGGTAGCTGTCAGTGTGTCCACACTGCAGCGCTTTCCCTAAACAGCTGTAGGAAGACAGCTTTAACTCCCAGCGCTGGACAGCTGCAAGTGTAGCCAAACCCTCTCTAAGCCGACCCCTTATGAGAACAGCAGGGACTAGCATGACTAGATGTCCCGATTTTTGGGTCTTTTTCTTATATAGGTGCCTATTAACCCCACCCCCATCCCAATTTTTCACATTTGCTGTCGGATCACCCCAGCAGGGGTTGCACACAGGGCTGCATTAACCTTCAGGTGTTGAGGTTTCCCTCTCTCCATTCCCAGAGCCTGTGATCAGGAAACAGACATCAGGGCTCCCAGGTGCTGCACAGACCATGACTGAGATCAGACCCCATATTATGCAAGGTGCTGTACAAACCCTGGGCAACACTGAGACACCCAGGAGGTTCCCCTCAATTTCCCTGAGCCTCTGCTGCCCAACTTCTTCTGAATCCCTCTGGCTCACCCCCCCCCCCAAAAAAAACCCACCTTTCCAAACAGTCCTTCTTTCCTTGCCCCCTGATTCTGGTTTCACACCCTGGGACCATCTCCTCTCTTTGTCTCTCCCCCTCCAGGTGAAGCAGAGACGGAGGCAACTTCAGCCACTGGAGTCAGTCTCAGCAAGCACTGCAGACGGCCCCGGGAGAGGGGGGTGTTTGCAAACACAGGAAGGGAGCAGGGGGTGCTGGGAAGAAGGCGGCAGGAGAACAAAGCTCAGAGACCCAACATGGGAAAATTCCAAGGGGCGGGGCTCTGACACATCCCAGGTGTGGGCAGCTCCTGGGGGCGGGGCTCTGGCTCAGCTCGGGGGCGGGGCAGCTCCTCGGGGCAGGGCTCCAGCACAGAGCAGGGGCGGGGCAGCTCCTGGGGGCGGGGCTCTGGCTCAGCTCAGGGGCAGGGCAGCTCCTGGGGGCGGGGCTCTGGCCCATTGTGACGCCAAGCCCGGGCTGAACAGCTGCTTCCTGGTTCTCCACGTGCTGCCAGCAGCACTGGAGCTACCCGAGCCTGAGCGGAGCCGCTGTTCACAGCTGCAGCCAGGATCTGCCCCCGGCCCCGCTGGGATCCAGGTGGGGACAGAGACTGGGGCCCGGGGGTTCCCCTTGGTGTGGCTGGCGGGGGCGGGAGGGGAGAAGCCGGAGCTGCAGGTGGGGGGAAGGGCGGGTGGGACATTGTGACCCGGAGCCCCCGGGAATGAGAGGCGCTGGGGGGCAGGAAAGTGACTCTGCCCCAGGGAGCCTGGGAGAAGCCTGATGGCGCCTCGGCCCCAGTGGAGCTGCAGGAGGATCCGCCCGCCCGCGCCGCTGGGATGGGGGGGCCGGGGGCCCGGCCGTCTTGTGGGGGGGGGGGGGCGGACCCCGGGCCAGGCGGGGGGGGGCGGTGTATTAAATCTGTCCCCATAGCAATGTGCTACTCCCGGGCACTGCGCATGCCCAGTAACAGCCGCTGAAGCCGCTGCCCTTCCCCCTGCCCGGACCAGCCGTAACGTTCCGCCGGGCGCTGGGGGCGGGGCTGGAGCGGGGCGGGGGAGTAACAGGGAGCGTGGGAGGGGCGGGCGCAGAGCAGGAAATTGATGGGCGGGGGGGTCAGGCAGCTGGAGGCAGGGTTCGTGGGGGGCTAAAGGGCACAATCCGGGCTGGGGGGAGGAGCAGGAGTTGAGCTCAGGGGGAGGCGCTGGCAGAGCCCCCCCCTTTGGTGTGAGGGCGGAGGTGTCGAGGGGGGAGGAGAAGCCGGAGTTGCAGGGGGGGAGGTCACTGGGGTGGGGGTGTAGATCTGTCTCTGTGCAGCCAGGACATTCCCGGGGTGGGAGGGAGGTGAGTTAACTGGATCCTGTCCCTGTTTTTGCCACTTCCTCCCACACACACATTCTCTCAAGATTTCCCCTTTTCTCTCTCATTATCACACGTGGCTATAAAATCCAGGGAGATTCTCCTCCCCCCCCCAATGATCAGCTCTCTAATTGCCTCTGATTTTCCCTTTTCTCTCCATACTTCTCAAATGTCAATTTAAAATCTCTCCGATGGGGGGTGGATTTTCCCACCCATTTTATCTGCAGCGATTTGTCCTTGTTTGGGTGGGAAATTGTTGCCCTGGGTCATTCCCCAGAACATGGCTCCCACTGGAGTGGGATGGGATGAGGTTCCCGTTCTCTGCCAGGGCAGGGAAGGGAAGGGAGGAGCACATCCCCCATGGAGACTGCCCAGACCCCATTTCCCAATTCCCCTGCGGCCCCCTTCCATTGTCCAGGGAGCCTTCCAGCTCCCCCCCCCCTTAAATCAGCTCCTCAAAGGGCTCTGAGCTGCTCACGTGAATGGTTGCCCCGTGGCCGGGGGGGACCATCACATTCTGTTTATGTATTGGACAGTCATATAAAATCCAGTCCAACAGTCCCCCTTTTCCACTAGTTATTTAATAGCAACATCAAATCCCCTCCGATCTTGGTGGTTTTCTCTCATGTTATCAAATGTCGTTTGTGACAGGGTTCTCTCTGCGTGTCTCAAAGATTGATATAAAATACCCCAAACATTTGCCCCACTTCTCTCTAGTTGTTTTATTTCTAATTGAATATGATGGGTTGTTTCCCAATGTGCTAAGATGCAGCCGCCTCTGGGGTGGATCCATGGTGGCCATTATTTGCTAGTGACAGCCCGTGGATCTTTCTTGCCCTCCAGGCCTTCCATTCTCCTGTTAAAGAAGCACTCCCCAGGCTCCCTCTGCCTGTGTGACTGGCCAGCAGGAGGTGGTGTTAACTTTCTAGCCACTTCTCACACTCTGTGAGGTAACACTTGCAGGGGCAGGGAAGGTGTCTGTGTGGGGAGATTGCAGCTGAAGGGGCATTGTGGTAGGGGGAGGCCTCTGGGTGGCTGGGCAGGGGGTACCCTAGTCAGGTTGGTGGGTTGTGGAGGTTTGGGGTTTTCGGGGGTGGTGGTTCTGATGTGCCCATCCCTGAGGCTATGGGTCCTGGAGGTGGGTATCGCTGGGGGCCTGGTGGCTGCAGAACAGTGGGGGTGGGTGTCTCTTGGGGAGGCGGGACAGAGGGTTAGAGGGAGCCTGGTTCTGTGCCAGGGGCTCTGTCTGTGCTTCCCCCGCTGGTTCCTGGTTTTGTTGCCATGCCCAGTGCACAGAGCTGGGGGAGGGGATCCCTGGCACTAGGTGAGGGCATGCCAGGGAAGCAGAGTGATGGGTCGCACTGTAAAGCATCAGGGGGTCACACTGGGCAGAGGAGGGGGTCCCAGGCAAATGTCAGGGTAGATCGTTCTGGAGGGTGGGGAAGTTCCTAGGCAGGCAGTGAGGGACTGAGTTCCCAGTGGGGGGGGGTCCCTTGAGGGGGTCCCTGGCTGCTGGGGGCTCTTGGTGGGGGGAACCCTTTGGGATTCCCAACCTGGCAATCATGGTGTGGTGGGGGTTCTCTGGCCGGTGGGGCTTTGAGGGGTATCTGGGGTCCCTGGCCAGGGACTCTGGGGGCTGCGTCCCAGGGAATATCTGATGGGATCCTGGCTGGGGGGTGTCTGGGGCCCCTGGCTGGGGGGTCTGGGCTCTGGGTACTAGGGGGTGTCTGGGGGCTGCTGCTAACCATGATCCTTCTCTCTGGTCAACTTGTACCAGAGTCCTGGCTCCTAGTCACCAGGTCACCAAGTCCATTCCCCAGTCACGTGCCCTGTCACTGTGATAACTTTCTGTCCACTTAGCAAACACTGTTAGTGTGAATTCACAGAATTTACTTTTCTCCTCTTTTGAAAACTGCAGGAACTTTCGGTTCCGTTTGGAAAATTTTTGCCCCCAGTCCTTGTCCTAGATCTGCGGGGGTGAGGGAGGTGGGAAGGGAGTCAGCACTGCCACACGATGGTCTTTTCCACAGCGTTCTGAACTCATTCTTTCTGAAATCCGGTGTCATTGAGACCGTTGTTAATCCAGAGTCACTGTATGGAAAGACAAGGAGTGATTCCAGATGGACAGTGGGTCAAATGAGATCAGCCATTCTCCCTGTGAGGAGGGGCTCCCATTAGCTGCTCTCCCCAGAGAGCTAAAGGAGGGAAGCTGCTCATACACTCCGTCCCTCTCTGCTCAGGATATTGGGGTTCAGCTTCCTGGGTCAGATGCTGCAGCCTCCATTGTGATCTGGGAGACCAGGCTTGGCAGCTGCTGCTCCCCCAGTGGGGCTCTGTGCTGGGAAGTGACCTTAATTAAAGCTTCTTCTCTGCCCGGCCCAGGGGATGACTTTCTGCAGCTGGTCCTAGCCCCCTAGGGCAGTCCTGGGCCCTGTTACTACTAAATTCTGAGCCAGAGTCTCCAGGTAACTGAAAGACCTCAGGGAATGTCCTAGGGTCTGGCAAGAAAGTGACTCTGCACAAACAACACCACCTCATTTCTCCTCCCATTAGCGGTTGCCAGGAGGAAATCCAGCCATGGGAGAGCAAAGCCCCCAGGAATGGGACTGTCCCAGCCAGAGGGGCAGGGAGAGAGGACAGGGGAAGGAGAGACTGAAAGGGGCAGTGGGAGAAATGAATGTGGGGGAGAGATTTCCAGCTCTCTAGTCCACCCAGACACATGTATTGCTGCATCCTGGGGCAGAACCACTTTCCAGTGAACAAAACAAGGATCAGACAGAGCAAAAGCCAGTTCCTGACTCCATATTCCCCCTGCTGGGGTGTGGCTGCCGTGGGGTCAGTGTCTGAGGGAATCCCCCACAGTGACTCCTTTGGTTCTGCTCTTTTCTAGCCTTGTGTTCAGAGAAGGGGTGAGGGGAGAGAGAAGGGAGGTTAAAAATGTGTCTGTGGACTTAGCCTGGCAGGAGGGGCCAGGTCTAAATTGTAATAAACAGATTGAGCATTTCCCAGCATGACAGAATCTAGGGTGTCTGTCTGCAGGGAAAGGGCCTGGGGGAATTGTGATGTGAAATTAACTAAAACCGGTTCTGAAACGCCCACAACTGCCCTTCTCCCCCAGACAGGCTGCAGAATGTTTTGCTCCAGCTCATCCCAGCCTGGCGTGGGACAGGGAAGAGAAATGGCTGCAGTGGAGTCAGTCCAGGTAGAGATTATCGGGGGGTTGCTGGTGGGTTCCTGCTGGAGGAAAGGGAGAGCAAATACACCAGAGGTGGGAAGGTTTGCAGAGTCTGGTTTGGAGGTTGGAGCGGGGCAGGAAATTCACAGCGTGGGGAAAGGAGGAGGCCAGGGTGTGGCAGACCTGCTGGGAGTTATTTACTAAGTGGCCTAGATTCTAGGAACAGACCCAGGAGGTTTGGAGGTGGAAATGCCCTAATTTGTGAAGAGAGAAAATAACCCACCTACATGGAGCTAGTCAAACTGACCAGACTCCTAGTGCTGGAGCCTGACCTCATTAACCATCAGCTGCTGTGAGATATAAAGGGGACACCCATGAGTCAGGCTTATTGGAGCTGCCTCTCCCTTCATATCCCACTCCTCACAATGAGGAGGGTGTTGGGCATCCTACCAGCGAGCTCTCCCTGGACCCTGCTAGGGGCTCCATCTCCTGTATCAGTCAGTGGCTAGTAGGGGGGTGATGGATATGCTGGGAGAGATAAGGGGCTCTCTCTTCATCCCCTCACCCTGGCATTTGCTGGATACTCTGAGCCAGGTCGAGGTGGGACTCTCCTGACTATGATCCACCCAGAGCTTCCATTTGATTCACTCTTCTCTGCCACAAATAGTGGGGCTGTGAGTGGGGCAGCAAGTCCTTAGTGTTGGACTCTTACTCTTTCAGGGGCTGGTGACCTTCAAGGAGATGGCTATGTATTTCACCAGGGAAGAGTGGGCTCTGCTGGACCCCACTCAGAGAGCCCTCTACTGGGATGTCATGCAGGAGAACTATGAGACTGTGACCTCGCTGGGTAAGGGTTCCTGTCCCTTCTGTTCTTGGAAGGGGAAATGAAGAGTGAAGGTTCACGCCACCCCCACAATGCCATCTGTACCCTGTCCTGTTTCAGCATCACCCCAATAGGCCAGTGACACACATAATACCAGAGACCCTCCTCTGCTGCAGAACACTTTGGGAACAGAGCACAGGAGCCGTATTGCACAGTGTCAAATATCTCCTGTTTGCTCAAGTGAAACTGGGGGTTAGGTCTGGCATAACTGTCCCATACCCCTAATCATTTTTGTTGCCCTTTTCTGAACCTTTTCCAATTCCAATATATCTATTTTTGAGATGGGGTGACATGTGCATGCAGTATTCAAGATGTGGGTGTATCATGGATTTATTTGCTGTTTTTACAAATATGATCTATGAGATATTCTGTCATATCTATCACTTTCTTAATTATTTCCTACATTGTTCACTTTTTTTCACTGCTGCTGCACATTGAGTGGATGTTTTCAGAGAACTATCCACAGTGACTCCAAGATCACTCTCTTGAGTGGAAACAACTAATTTAGACCCCATCATTTTGTATGTATAGTTGGGATTGTGTTTTCCAATGGGCTGCACTATGTGCTATCCTGTCATCTAGTACTGCTGAGATCCTGGATTCAGTAATATCCCTGCCCTTCCTGTTCCCTTTCTCCACCGAACCCCGCCAGCCCATGCTTCCTGTTCCCAGCTTCCCCAGGATTCTCGCACTGTCTCTGAACCTCTCTGTCAGCAAGAAGCAGTGCCAGGGACACTTGCCCTCTGTCTGGAGTCTTCGATTTCTGGGACATGGATTTACTTTCTCTGTGTTGTAAGAGGCTCTGTCATAATGAGTGTCTGTGATGTTACCCAGAGTACAATCTGGACTGTTAAATAGCTGTACCTCAGTCCTCCAGCATGGGGTGCCTTTTCCACTGTTTTCCCGCGAGAACAGCCCCTCTTGGCCAATTAACACACAGTCTCCAGCATGTAACTCACTCCCAGCTACACAGTATTGAGTGCTGCTAGACAGCCACTCATGAATTACACCTCAGGAGAAAACCAGCAAATTCTCAAGTGCCCAACTTTCCCCCAGAAATGTGCATCTTGCACTGTCCAGCACGCTACTGAACGACCCAAGCTCATATGAAGTCTGTCATTTCATCAGCGGAAAATGACATGCACCAGCTTGTTATCCCAAACAGAGTTTCCAACACACTTCAATCCACACATACTGGTTAGATGAACAATAAACCAAGATTGTTAACTACCAAAAACTAAAACTAGGCCCAGTCCATGAAAGGGGCACTCCCAGGAGAGACTGTATAAAGGCTGGAACATGAAACACCTTTGTAAACCTGAGACAGCTGCCTTGGGGACAATGACAGGGAGAATCCCCCAAAGTGACTCCTTTGTTTCTGCTCTTCTCTGGCCTCCGATTGTTCCTTCCAACGTGGAGTACTTTGCACTTGTCTCTACTGAATTTGATCCTATTTACTTCAGATCATTTCTCCCGTTTGTCCAGATCATTTTGAATTTTAATCCAATCCTCCAAAGCACTTACAACCCCTCCCAGCTTGGTGTTGTCCGCAAACTTGATACGTGTAAGAGAGAGACTGTTACTGGGAGGGTTTCCCCATGTGTCAGAGGGTTACACCCTGGTGGGAGGGGGCTAGGCCTGTACTGGAATAAGGTCACTCTGTGCTTCACAGTGTGCTAGAACCTAGAATGTGCATTAGCAGGGGAAAAGCTGGGGGGAATCGGCTTGTGGAATGGACAAAAGCCTAGTCTGAATTCTCACACCTTGCCCTTTTCACCCCGGCAGGCCAGAGAATAACATCCATGTTTCGCTGCAGATCATCTCGTCCTCCCAGGGGCAAGGAAATGGCTGCAATGGAGCTGGCTCAGGTAAGAGATTATCAGGGTGGCGGGCTCTGCTTGGAGGTTGAGGAGCAGTAAATGCATAAGAGGGTGGGAATTGCTAGAGGTGGTGGGAAGCAGGAAATATCTCGGGTGGAGAAAGGGAGGGGACAGCATGTGACAAACCTGCTGAGACTTGTGTAGTGTAGGGCGTGATGGGTTGTCACCCCCAGGAGGCAGTTTGTGGAGCTTCTGGGAACTGCTGTGTCCTCTAACCCTCACGCTGGGCTGGCCCTTCTCACACTGCTTTGCTGGAGATTTCGCCAGCCTCTCCAGGGCCTGTTATCACCCAACACAACAGCAGGTGGCGCCATGCAGCCAACTAAGCTACCTGAGTGCGTTACCTAAGCCACTCAAGGACAGATAGAAGACAAGAGCCAATTTCCCACTCCCCAACCTTGCACACTTGCTGTAGTATAAATCCAGAATGATACCATCTTATAGTGCACAGGGATCTCTATAATACAAGCTCATTAATGTAGTTCCCCTTCCCCTCGATATGGGACAGATGTGCACAACAAGCTGAGATTTTCCCCAGACACTTCACTCAAAATACGCTGGTTAAGATAAAGCATCAAACAAGTTTATTAACTGCAGAAAGATAGATTAAGTGATTATAAGTGATAACAAACAGATCAAAGCAGATTATTTAGCAAATAACCAAAACTCAGACTAAGCCTAACATACTAGATGGATAGAATTTGAATTAGCAATTTCTCACCCTGACTGATGGTACAAGCAGTCCCCCAAGTTTCCATACACAAGCTAGAAATCTCTTGATCCTGGGAGCAGCACTTCCCCCACATCCGTTTTTGTTTCTCAGGTGTTTCCAGAAGTTCTCTTGTGTGGAGAATGAGGCCAAGAGATGATGTCACACCCCACCTTATGTAGCTTTTCCATATGGTGGGAACCTTTTGTTCCAAACTCAGTTCCTAGTCCAGTTTGTGGAAAAATACAGGTACTAAAATGGAGTTTAGTGTCATGTGGTCTGGTCACAGGCCCTGCTGAGTCATAGTAGCCATGACTCATAGGCTGGCTGAAACATTCACAGGAAGGCTAAGCTCTTCCACAGTCCATTGTCTTTGTTGAGCCATCAGCACTGTCTGGCTTCTTCATTGTTGTACCTGAAAGGCTCATTGTGGGTGTTACCCAGAGTAAGCACATTTGAAATACAGATACAGAGTCAATATCCATAACTTCAGATACGAACATGATATGTGCACACAAATAGGATAATCATATTCAGCAAATCAGAACTTTTCCAGTGACACCACACATGATGCATCTTCTACAAAATAGATCATAATTATGTCCTAATCATATTATAATCATACCACTATGATGAATATGGGGGTGTAGTGTCAGATAGGTCCTAATTTCAAGGCACAGGAGTTGGGAATGGAACTTCCCCTCTTTGTGGAACAGGAAATAACCCTCCAGCCAGGGCTGGGACAACTTCCCAGACTCTCAGCGATGGAGCCTGAATCTACTGACATTTCATTAATTACCACCAACCCCAATCTTTGTGGCAACTGTAAACTTTATCAGTGATGATTTTGTACTCTCTTCTAAGTCATGGATAAGAATGTTAAATAGCACAGGGCCAAGAACCAATCCCTGCAGGAACCTGCTAGAAAGAAATCCACTCGATCATGGTTCCCCATTTACTATCAGAGTTTTTAATCTATTTAATGTATGCCGTGTTTATTTTGTATCATTCTAGTTTTTTTTAGTAAAAATATTGTGCTAATCAAGTCATGTCCCTTACGGAAGTTTAGGTATATTACATCAATACTATTAGCTGCAACCAAACTTTTGATCTCATCCAATAAGGATATCCCGTTAGTTTGATAGGCTCTATTTTCTCTAAACCTTTGTTAATGGGCACTACAATTCTGACCTTCTAACTTCTATTCTTTATGATTGACTTCCCCTTTCTTCCATATATTTTATTTGGAGAGTGCTTGGATTCCTACCAGGGAGCCACTATCAGGGTCCAGAGACAGCCCCATCTCCTATATTAAGCTCTGGCTAGTAGCTATGTGATAAATGTGAAGACCCTGCTTCTGTCTGTCAGATGGGAGACACAAAGGTTCTCTCTTTCTACCCTCTGATGCCTCCTGGCTGCTGTAAGCAAGGTGGGGTGGGACTCTGTTAACATGTGCCTCCCGGAGCTTCCATTTCCCTGGTGCTGCTGTTCCGTGAATAGTGGGGTTGTGAGTGGGTCAGCAGGTACTGAGTATTGGACTCCTGCTCTTTCAGGGGCCGGTGACCTTCGAGGAGGTGGCTGTGTATTTTCCCAGGGAAGAGGGGACTCTGCTGGACCCACTCAGAGAGCCCTCTACAGAGATGTCATGCAGGGGAACTATGAGACGATGGTCTTGCTGGGTAAGGATTCCTGTCCCTTCTGTTCTTGGAAGGTTCATGCCACCCCCACAATGCCATCTGTACCCTGTCCTGTTTCAGCATCACCCCAATAGGCCATAACATACATACTACCAGAGACC
>NW_026115142.1:0-76693 GCF_025201925.1 Gopherus flavomarginatus
TGTGTTGGAGCCCTCAGGGGTTAGGCCCCTGGAGGTATTGTTTAGGCGTTCAGGGATTGGGCCCCTGGAGCTGGTGTTGGGGCCCCCAGGGGTTAGGCCCCTGGAGCTATGGTTCGGCCGCTCAGGGGTTGGACCCCTGGAGCTGGTGTTTGAACCCCCAGGGATTGGGCCCCTGGAGCTGGGGTTGGGGCCCCCAGGGATTAGGCCCCTCCAGCTATGTTTAGGGCACTCAGGTGTTGGGCCCGTGGAGCTGGTGTTGGGGCCCCGGGGTTGGGCCCCAGGAGCTATGGTTCGGGCGCTCTGGGGTTGTGCCCCTGGAGTGGGTGTTGGGGCCACCAGGGGTTGGACCCCTGGAGCTGGGGTTGGGGCCCCGGGGGTTAGGCCCCGGAGCTATGGTTCGGGCGCTCAGGGGTTGGGCCCCTGGAGTTGGTGTTGGGGCCCCAGGGGTTAGGCCCCGGAGCTATGGTTCGGGCGCTCAGGGGTTGGGCCCCTGGAGTTGGTGTTTGGGCCGTCAGGGGTTAGGCCCCTGGAGCTATGGTTCGGGCTCTCAGGGTTTGGGCCCCTAGAGCTATGGTTCGGGGGCTCTGGGGTTGGGCCCCTGGAGCTGGTGTTGGGGCCCCCAGGGGTTGGGCCCATGGTGCAGGGGTTGGGGCCCCCGGGGGTTAGGCCCCTGGAGCTATGGTTTGGGCGCTCAAGGGTTGTGCCCCTAGAGCTGCTGTTGGGGCCCCCAGGGGTTAGGCCCCTGAAGGTATTGTTCGGGCGCTCAGGAGTTTTGCCTTTGGAGCTGGTGTTGGGGCCCCCAGGGGTTGGGCCCCTGGAGCTTGTGTTGGGGCCCCAGGTGTTTGGCCCCTGGAGCTATGGTTCGGGAGCTCAGGGGTTGGGCTCGTGGAGCTGGTGTTGGTGCTCCCAGGGGTTAGGCCCCTGGAGGTATTGTTCGGGCGCTCAGGGCTTGGGCCCTTGGAGCTGGTGTTGGGGCCCCCAGGGATTAGGCCCCTGGAGCTATGGTTCGGGCGCTCAGGGGTTCGGACCCTGGAGCTGGTGTTGGTGCCCCCAGGGGTTGAGCCCCTGGAGCTGGTGTTGGGGCCCCAGGGGTTAGGCCCCTGGAGCTACGGCTCGGGCGCTCAGGGGTTGGACCGCTGTAGCTGGTGTTGGGGCCTCCAGGGGTTGGGCCCCTGGAACTATGGTTAGGGCGCTCTGGGGTTGGGCCCGTAGAGCTGGTGTTGGGGCCCCCAGGGGTTGGGCTCCTGGAGCTGGTGTTGGGGCCCGCAGGGTTTGGGCCCCTGGAGCTGTGGTTTGGGCCCCCGGGGGTTAGGCCCCGGCAGCTATGGTTCGGGCGCTCAGGGGTTGAGCCCCTGGAGCTGGTGTTGGGGCCCCCAGGGCTTGGGCCCCTGGAGCTGGGGTTGGGACCCCAGGGGTTAGGCACCTGGAGCTATGGTTCGGGAACTCAGGGGTTGGGCCCGTGGAGCTGGTGTTGGTGCTCCCAGGGGTTAGGCCCCTAGAGGTATTGTTCGGGCGATCAGGGCTAGGGCCCTTGGAGCTGGTGTTGGGGCCCCCAGGGGTTAGGCCCCGGAGCTATGGTTCAGGCGCTCAGGGGTTGGGCCTCTGGAGCTAGGGTCGAGCGCCCCAGGGGTTGGTCCCCTGGAGCTGGGGTTGGGGCTCCCGGGGGTTAGGCCCCTGGAGCTATGGTTCGGGCGCTCAGGGGTTGGGCCCCTGGAGCTGGTGTTGGGACCCCCAGGGGTTGGGCCCCTGGAGCTGAGGTTGGGGCCCCTAGCGGTCAGGCTCCTGAAGCTATGGTTCGGGCGCTCAGGGGTTGGGCCCCTGGAGCTGGTGTTGGGGCCCCCAGGGGTTGTTCCCGTGGAGCTGGTGTTGGGGCCCCAGGGGTTAGGCCCCTGGAGCTATGGTTCGGGCTCTCAGGGTTTGGGCCCCTGGAGCTATGGTTCGGGCGCTCTGGGGTTGGGCCCCTGGAGCTGGTGTTGGGGCCCCCAGGGGTTGGGACCATGGTGCAGGGGTTGGGGCCCCCAGGGGTTAGGCCCCTGAAGGTATTGTTCGGGCGCTCAGGAGTTTTGCCTTTGGAGCTGGTGTTGGGGCCCCCAGGGGTTGGGCCCCTGGAGCTGGTGTTCGGGCCCCAGGGGTTAGGCCCCTGGAGCTATGGTTCAGGAGCTCAGGGGTTGGGCCCGTGGAGCTGGTGTTGGTGCTCCCAGGGGTTAGGCCCCTGGAGGTATTGTTCGGGTGCTCAGGGCTTGGGCCCTTGGAGCTGGTGTTGGGGCCCCCAGAAATTAGGCCCCTGGAGCTATGGTTCGGGCGCTCAGGGGTTGGGACCCTGGAGCTGGTGTTGGGGCCCCCAGGGGTTGGGCCCCTGGAGCTGGTGTTGGGGCCCCAGGGGTTAGGCCCCTGGAGCTACGGTTCGGGCGCTTAGGGGTTGGACCGCTGTAGCTGGTTTTGGGGCCTCCAGGGGTTGGGCCCCTGGAATTATGGTTAGGGTGCTCTGGGGTTGGGCCCCTGGAACTGGTGTTGGGGCCCCCAGGGGTTGGGCTCCTGGAGGTGGTGTAGGGGCCCGCAGGGTTTCGGCCCCTGGAGCTGTGGTTCGGGCCCCCGGGGGTTAGGCCTCGGGAGCTATGGTTTGGGAGCTCAGAGGTTGAGCCCTTGGAGCTGGTGTTGGGGCCCCCAGGGGTTGGGCCCCTGGAGCTGGGGTTGGGGCCCCCGGGGGTTAGGCCCCTGGAGCTATGCTTCGGGCGCTCCGGGTTTGGGCCCCTGGAGCTGGTTTTGGAGCCGCCAGGGGTTGGGCCCCTGGAGCTGGAGTTGGGGCCTCCAGGGGTTAGGCCCCTGGAGCTTTGGTTCGGGCGCTCAGGTGTTGGGCCCCTGGAGCTGGTGTTGGGGCCCCAAGGAGTTGGGCCCCTCGAGCGGGTGTTGGGGCCCCAGGGGTTAGGCCCCTGGAGCTATGGTTCGGACGCTGAGGGGTTGGGCCCCTGGAGCTATGGTTCGGGCGCTCAGGGGTTGGCCCCTGGAGCTGGGGTCGAGGACCCCAGGGGTTGGGCCCCTGGAGCTGGGGTTTGGGCCCCGGGGGTTAGGCCCCTGGAGCTGGGGTTGGGGCCCCCAGGGGTTAGGCCCCTGGAGCTATGATTCAGGCGCTCAGCGGTTGGGCCTTTGTAGCTGGGGTGGGGGCCCCCAGGTGTTTAGACCCCTGGAGCTATGGTTCGGGCGCTCAGGGGTTGGGCCGCTGGAGCTGGTGTTGGGGCCACCAGGGGAAGGGCCCCTGGAGCTGTTGGTGGGGCCCCAGGGGTTAGGCCTCTGGAGCTATGGTTCGGGCGCTCAGTGGTTGGGCCCCTGGAGCTGGTGTTGGGGCCGTCAGGGGTTAGGCCCCTGCAGCTATGTTTCGAGCGCTCGGGGGTTGGGCCCCTGGACCTGGTGTTTGGGCCCACAGGGGTTGGGCCACTGGAGCTGGTGTTGGGGCCCCCGGGGGTTAGGCTCCTGGAGCTATGGTTCGGGCGCTCAGGGGTTGGGCCCCTGGAGCTGGTGTTGGGGCCCCCGGGGGTTAGGCCCCTGGAGCTATGATTCGGGCGCTCAGGGGTTCGGCCCCTGCAGCTGGTGTTGGGGCCTCCAGGGGTTGGGCCCCTGGAGCTGGTGTTCGAGCCCCAAGGGTTAGGCCCCTGGTGCTACGGTTCGGGCGCTCAGCTATTAGTCCCCTGGAGCTATGGTTCGGGCGCTCAGTGGTTGAGCCCCTGGAGCTGGGGTCGAGGGCCCCAGGGGTTGGGCCCCTAGAGCTTTTGTTGGGGCCCCCGGGGGTTAGAACCTGGAGTTATTGTTCGGGCGCTCAGAGGTTGTTCCCATGGAGCTGTTGTTGGGTTCCCCAAGGATTAGGCCCCTGAACCTATGGTTCGGGCACTCAGGGGTTGGCCCCGGTATCTGGTGTTGGGGCCCCATGGGCTGGGCCCCTGGAGCAGGTGTTGGGGCCCCCAGGGGTTGGGCCCCTGGAGCTGGGGTTGGGGCCCCGAGGGTTAGGCCCGTGGAGCTATGGTTCGGACGCTCAGGGGTTGGGCCCCTGGAGCTGGAGTTGGGGCCCTAGGTGTTAGGCCCCGGAGCTATGGTTCGGGCGCTCAGGGGTTGGGCCCGTCGAGCTGGGGTCGAGGGCCCCAGGGGTTGGGCCCCTGGAGCTGGAGTTGGGGTCCCCGGGGGTTAGGCCCAAGAAGCTATGGTTCGGGCGCTCAGGGTTTTGACCCGTGGAGCTGGTGTTTGGGCCCCCAGGGGTTGGACCCCTGGAGATGGGGATGGGGCCCCCAGGGGTTGGGCCTCTGGAGCTGGGGTTGGGGCCCCCTAGAGTTAGGCCCCTGGAGCTATGGTTCGGGCGCTCAGGAGTTGGGCCCCTGGAGCTGGTGTTGGGGCCCCCAGGGGTTGGGCTCCTGGAGCTGGTGTTGGGGCCCCCAGGGTTTGGGCCCCTGGAGCTGGGGTTAGGGTCCCTGGGGGTTAGGCCCCTGGAGCTATGGTTCGGGCGCTCAGGGGTTGGGCCCCTGGAGCTGGTGTTGGGGCCGCCATGGGTTAGGCTCCTGGAGCTATGGTTCGGGCGCTCAGGGGTTGGGCCCCTGTAGCTGGTGTTGGGGCCCCCAGGGGTTGGGCCCCTGGGTCTATGGTTCGGGCGCTCAGAGGTTGGGCCCGTGCAGCTGGTGTTGGGGCCCCCAGGGGTTAGGCCCCTGGAGGTATTGTTCGGGCGCTCAGGTCTTGGGCCCCTGGAGCTGGTGTTGGGGTCCCCTGGGATTAGGCCCCTGGAGCTATGGTTCGAGCAGTCAGGGGTTGGGCCCCTTGAGCTGGTGTTGGGGCCCCAGGGGCTGGGCCCCTGGAGCTGGTGTTCGGGCCCCAGGGGTTAGGCCCCTGGAACTATGGTTCGGGGGCTCAGGGGTTGGGCCCCTGGAGCTGTTGTTGGGGTCCCCAGAGGTTTTGCCCTCGGAGCTATAGTTCGGGTGCTCTGGGGTTGGGCCCGTGGAGCTGGTGTTGGAGCCCCCAGGGGTTAGGCGCCTGGAGCTGGTTTTGGGGCCCCAAGGGTTAGGCCCCTGGAGCTATGGTTCGGGCGCTCAGGGGTTCGGCCCCTGGAGCTGGAGTTGGGGCCCCAGGGGTTAGGCCCCGGAGCTATGGTTCGGGCGCTCAGGGGTTGGGACCCTGGAGCTGGGGTCTAGGGACCCAGGGGTTGGGCCCCTGGAGCTGGGGTTGGGGCCCCCAGGGGTTAGGCCCAAGGAGCTATGGTTCGGGCGCTCAGGGGTTGGGCCCCTGGAGCTGGTGTTGGGGCCCCCAGGGGTTGGGCCCCTGGAGCTTGGGTTGAGGCCCCTATGGGTTAGGCCCCTGGAGCTATGGTTCGGACGCTCTGGGGTTGGGCCCCTGGAGCTCGTGTTGGGGCCCCCAGGGATTTGCCCTCTGGAGCTGGTGTTGGGGCCCCAGGGGTTAGGCCCCTGGAACTATGGTTCGAGCGCTCAGGGGTTGAGCCCCAGGAGCTATGGTTCGGGCGCTCAGGTTTTGGGCCCCTGGAGCTGGTGTTGGGGCCCCCAGGGGTTGGGCCCCTGGAGCTGAGGTTGGGGCCCCCGGGGGTTAAGCCGCTGCAGCTATGGTTCGGGTGCTCAGGGGTTGGGCCCTTGGAGTTTGGGTGCGGGCCGCCAGGGGTTAGGCCCCTGTAGTTATGGTTCGGGCGCTCAAGGGTTGGGCCCCTGGAGCTGGTGTTGGGGCCCACAGGGGTTAGTCCCCTGGAGGTATTGTTCGGGCGCTCAAGAGTCGGGCCCCTGGAGCTGGTGTTGCGGCCCCCAGGGGTTGGGCCCCTGAAGCTGGTGTTGGGGCCCCAGGGGTTAGGCCCCTGGATCTATGGTTCGGGCTCTCAGGGGTTGGGCACCTGGAGCCGGTGTTGAGGCCCCCAGGGGTTGGGCCCCTGTAACTATGGTTCGGGCGGTCTGGGGTTGGGACCCTGGAGCTGGTGTTCGGCCCCCATGGGTTGGGCTCCTGGAGCTGGTGTTGGGGCCCCCAGGGGTTGGGCCCCTGGAGCTATGGTTCGGGCGCTCAGGGGTTGGGCCAATGGAGATGGTGTTGGGGCCCCCAGGGGTTGGGCTCCTGGAGCTGGTGTTGAAGCCCCCAGGGGTTGGGCCCCTGGAGCTGGTGTCGGGGTCCCCGGGGGTTAGGACCCTGGAGCAATGGTTCGGGCGCTCAGGAGTTGGGCCCCTGGAGCTGGTGTTCGAGCCCCCAGGGGTTGGGCTCCTGGGCCTGGGGTTGTGGCCCCCGGGGGTTAGGCCCCTGGAGCTATAATTCGGGCGCTCAGGGGTTTTGCCCCTGGAGCTGGTGTTGGGGCCCCCAGGGGTTGGGCCCCTACAGCTGGGGTTGGGGCCCCTAGGGGTTAAGCCCCTGGAGGTATGGTTTAGGCGCTCAGGGGTTGGGCCCCTGGAGCTGGTGTTGGGACCCAAGGGGTTAGGCCCCTTGAGCTATGGTTCAGGCTCTCAGAGGTTGGGCCCCTGGAGCTATGGTTCGGGCGCTCAGGGGTTGGGCCCGTGGAGCTGGTGTTGGGGTCCCCAGGGATTAGGCCCCTGGAGCTATGGTTCGAGCAGTCAGGGGTTGGGCCCCTTGAGCTGGTGTTGGGGCCCCAGGGTCTGGGCCCCTGGAGCTGGTGTTGGGGCCCCAGGGGTTAGGCCCCTTTGGCTATGGTTCGGGGGCTCTAGAGTTGGGCCCCTGCAGCTGGTGTTGGGGCCCCCAGTGGTTGGGCCCTTGGAGCTTTAGTTCGGGCGCTCTGGGGTTTGGCCCCTGGAGCTGGTGTTGGGGCCCCCAGGGGTTGGGCGCCTGGAGCTTGGGTTGGTGCCCCGGGGGTTAGGCTCCTGGAGATATGGTTCGGGCACTCAGGGGTTGGGCCCCTGGAGCTGGAGTTGGGGCCCCAAGGGTTAGGCCCCGGAGCTATGGTTCGGGCGCTCAGGGGTTGGGCCCCTTGAGCTGGGGTCGAGGGCCCCAGGGTTTGGGCCCCTGGAGCTTGCGTTGGAGCCTCTAGGGGTTAGGCCCCTGGAGCTATGGTTCGGGCGCTCAGGGGTTGGGCCCCTGGAGCTGGTGTTGGGGCCCCCAGGGGTTTGGCCTCTGGAGCTGGTGTTGGGGCCCCAGGTGTTAGGCCCCTGGAGCTATGGTTCGAGCGCTGAGGGGTTGGGCCCCTGGAGCTATGGTTCGGTCGCTCAGGGGTTGGGCCCCTGGAGCTGGTGTTGGGGCCCCCAGGGGTTGGGCCCCTGGAGCTTGGGTTCGGGCCCCCGGGGGTTAGGCCCCTGGAGCTATGGTTCGGGCGTTCAAGGGTTGGGCCCCTGGAGCTTGTGTTGTGGCCCACAGGTGTTTGTCCCCTGGAGGTATTGTTCGGGCGCTCAGGGGTTGGGCCCCTGGAGCTGGTGTTGGGGCCCCCAGGGGTTGGATCCCTAGAGCTGGGGTTGGGGCCCCTAGGGGATAGGCCCCTGGAGCTATGGTTCGGGCGCTCAGGGGTTGGGCCCCTGGAGCTGGTGTTGGGGCCTCCAGGGCTTGGGCCCCTGGAGCTGGTGTTGGGGCCCCAGGGGTAAGGCCCCTGGAGCTATGGTTCCAGCGCTCAGGGGTTGGGTCCCTTGAGCTATGGTTCGGGCGCTCAGCGGTTGGGCCCCTGGAGCTGGGGTGGAGGGCCCCAGGGTTTGGACCCCTGCAGCTGGGGTTGGGGCCCCCTGGGGTTACCCCCCTGGAGCTATGGTTCGGACGAAAACGGGTTGGGCCCCTGGAGCTGGTGTTGGGGCCCCCAGGGGTTGGGCCCCTGGAGCTGTTGTTGGGGCCCCTAGCGGTTTGGCCCCTTGAGCTATGGTTCGGGCGCTCAAGGGTTGGGCCCCTGGAGCTGGTGTTGGGGCCCTAGGGGTTATACCCCTGGAGCTATGGTTCGGGCGCTCAGGGGTTGGGCCCCTGGAGCTGGTGTTGGAGCCACCAGGGGTTGGGCCCCTGGAGCTGGGTTTGGGGCCCTAAGGCGTTAGGCCCCTGGAGCTATGGTTCGGGCGCTCAGGTTTTGGGCCGTTGGAGCTGGGATGCGGGCCCCCAGGGGTTAGGCCCCTGGAGGTATTGTTCGGGGCGCTCAGGGGTTGGACCCCTGGAGCTGGTGTTGGGACTCCAGGGGTTGGGCCCCTATAGCTGGGGTTGGAGCCCCGGGGGTTAGGCCCCTGGAGCTATGGTTCGGGCGCTCAGGGGTTGGGCCCCTGGAGCTGGTGTTGGGGCCTCAGGGGTTAGGCCCTGGAGCTATGGTTCAGGCGCTCAGGAGTTGAGCCTCTGGAGCTGGGGTCGAGCACCCCATGGGTTGGGCCCCTGGAGCTGGGGTTGGAGCTCCCGGGGGTTAGGCCCCTGGAGCTATGGTTCGGGTGCTCAGGGGTTGGGCCCCTGGAGCTGGTGTTGGGGCCCCCAGGGGTTGGGCCCCTGGAGCTGGGGTTGGGCCCCCTAGGGGTTAGGATCCTGAAGGTATGGTTCAGGCGCTCAGGGGTTGGGCTCCTGGAGCTGGTGTTGGAGCCCCCAGGGGTTGGGCCCCTGGAGCTGGGGTTGGGGTCCCCGGGGGTTAGGCCCCTGGAGCTATGGTTCGGGCACTCAGGGGTTGGGCCCGTGAAGCTGGTGTTGGGGCCATCAAGGGTTGGGCCCCTGGAGCTGGTGTTGGGGCCCCAGGGGTTAGGCCCCTGAAGCTATGGTTCGGGCGCTCAGGGGTTGGGCCCCTGTAGCTATGGTTCGGGTGCTCAGGGGTTGGGCCCCTGGTGCTGGGGTCAAGGGCCCCAGGGTTTGGACCCCTGGAGCTAGGGTTGTGGCCCCCTGGGGTTAGGCCCCTGGAGCTATGGTTCGGGCGCTCAGGGGTTCGGCCCCTGGAGCTGGAGTTGGGGCCCCAGGGGTTAGGCCCCGGAGCTATGGTTCGGGCGCTCAGGGGTTGGGACCCTGGAGCTGGGGTCTAGGGACCCAGGGGTTGGGCCCCTGGAGCTGGGGTTGGGGCCCCCAGGGGTTAGGCCCAAGGAGCTATGGTTCGGGCGCTCAGGGGTTGGGCCCCTGGAGCTGGTGTTGGGGCCCCCAGGGGTTGGGCCCCTGGAGCTTGGGTTGAGGCCCCTATGGGTTAGGCCCCTGGAGCTATGGTTCGGACGCTCTGGGGTTGGGCCCCTGGAGCTCGTGTTGGGGCCCCCAGGGATTTGCCCTCTGGAGCTGGTGTTGGGGCCCCAGGGGTTAGGCCCCTGGAACTATGGTTCGAGCGCTCAGGGGTTGAGCCCCAGGAGCTATGGTTCGGGCGCTCAGGTTTTGGGCCCCTGGAGCTGGTGTTGGGGCCCCCAGGGGTTGGGCCCCTGGAGCTGAGGTTGGGGCCCCCGGGGGTTAAGCCGCTGCAGCTATGGTTCGGGTGCTCAGGGGTTGGGCCCTTGGAGTTTGGGTGCGGGCCGCCAGGGGTTAGGCCCCTGTAGTTATGGTTCGGGCGCTCAAGGGTTGGGCCCCTGGAGCTGGTGTTGGGGCCCACAGGGGTTAGTCCCCTGGAGGTATTGTTCGGGCGCTCAAGAGTCGGGCCCCTGGAGCTGGTGTTGCGGCCCCCAGGGGTTGGGCCCCTGAAGCTGGTGTTGGGGCCCCAGGGGTTAGGCCCCTGGATCTATGGTTCGGGCTCTCAGGGGTTGGGCACCTGGAGCCGGTGTTGAGGCCCCCAGGGGTTGGGCCCCTGTAACTATGGTTCGGGCGGTCTGGGGTTGGGACCCTGGAGCTGGTGTTCGGCCCCCATGGGTTGGGCTCCTGGAGCTGGTGTTGGGGCCCCCAGGGGTTGGGCCCCTGGAGCTATGGTTCGGGCGCTCAGGGGTTGGGCCAATGGAGATGGTGTTGGGGCCCCCAGGGGTTGGGCTCCTGGAGCTGGTGTTGAAGCCCCCAGGGGTTGGGCCCCTGGAGCTGGTGTCGGGGTCCCCGGGGGTTAGGACCCTGGAGCAATGGTTCGGGCGCTCAGGAGTTGGGCCCCTGGAGCTGGTGTTCGAGCCCCCAGGGGTTGGGCTCCTGGGCCTGGGGTTGTGGCCCCCGGGGGTTAGGCCCCTGGAGCTATAATTCGGGCGCTCAGGGGTTTTGCCCCTGGAGCTGGTGTTGGGGCCCCCAGGGGTTGGGCCCCTACAGCTGGGGTTGGGGCCCCTAGGGGTTAAGCCCCTGGAGGTATGGTTTAGGCGCTCAGGGGTTGGGCCCCTGGAGCTGGTGTTGGGACCCAAGGGGTTAGGCCCCTTGAGCTATGGTTCAGGCTCTCAGAGGTTGGGCCCCTGGAGCTATGGTTCGGGCGCTCAGGGGTTGGGCCCGTGGAGCTGGTGTTGGGGTCCCCAGGGATTAGGCCCCTGGAGCTATGGTTCGAGCAGTCAGGGGTTGGGCCCCTTGAGCTGGTGTTGGGGCCCCAGGGTCTGGGCCCCTGGAGCTGGTGTTGGGGCCCCAGGGGTTAGGCCCCTTTGGCTATGGTTCGGGGGCTCTAGAGTTGGGCCCCTGCAGCTGGTGTTGGGGCCCCCAGTGGTTGGGCCCTTGGAGCTTTAGTTCGGGCGCTCTGGGGTTTGGCCCCTGGAGCTGGTGTTGGGGCCCCCAGGGGTTGGGCGCCTGGAGCTGGGGTTGGTGCCCCGGGGGTTAGGCTCCTGGAGATATGGTTCGGGCACTCAGGGGTTGGGCCCCTGGAGCTGGAGTTGGGGCCCCAAGGGTTAGGCCCCGGAGCTATGGTTCGGGCGCTCAGGGGTTGGGCCCCTTGAGCTGGGGTCGAGGGCCCCAGGGTTTGGGCCCCTGGAGCTTGCGTTGGAGCCTCTAGGGGTTAGGCCCCTGGAGCTATGGTTCGGGCGCTCAGGGGTTGGGCCCCTGGAGCTGGTGTTGGGGCCCCCAGGGGTTTGGCCTCTGGAGCTGGTGTTGGGGCCCCAGGTGTTAGGCCCCTGGAGCTATGGTTCGAGCGCTGAGGGGTTGGGCCCCTGGAGCTATGGTTCGGTCGCTCAGGGGTTGGGCCCCTGGAGCTGGTGTTGGGGCCCCCAGGGGTTGGGCCCCTGGAGCTTGGGTTCGGGCCCCCGGGGGTTAGGCCCCTGCAGCTATGGTTCGGGCGTTCAAGGGTTGGGCCCCTGGAGCTTGTGTTGTGGCCCACAGGTGTTTGTCCCCTGGAGGTATTGTTCGGGCGCTCAGGGGTTGGGCCCCTGGAGCTGGTGTTGGGGCCCCCAGGGGTTGGATCCCTAGAGCTGGGGTTGGGGCCCCTAGGGGATAGGCCCCTGGAGCTATGGTTCGGGCGCTCAGGGGTTGGGCCCCTGGAGCTGGTGTTGGGGCCTCCAGGGCTTGGGCCCCTGGAGCTGGTGTTGGGGCCCCAGGGGTAAGGCCCCTGGAGCTATGGTTCCAGCGCTCAGGGGTTGGGTCCCTTGAGCTATGGTTCGGGCGCTCAGCGGTTGGGCCCCTGGAGCTGGGGTGGAGGGCCCCAGGGTTTGGACCCCTGCAGCTGGGGTTGGGGCCCCCTGGGGTTACCCCCCTGGAGCTATGGTTCGGACGAAAACGGGTTGGGCCCCTGGAGCTGGTGTTGGGGCCCCCAGGGGTTGGGCCCCTGGAGCTGTTGTTGGGGCCCCTAGCGGTTTGGCCCCTTGAGCTATGGTTCGGGCGCTCAAGGGTTGGGCCCCTGGAGCTGGTGTTGGGGCCCTAGGGGTTATACCCCTGGAGCTATGGTTCGGGCGCTCAGGGGTTGGGCCCCTGGAGCTGGTGTTGGAGCCTCCAGGGGTTGGGCCCCTGGAGCTGGGTTTGGGGCCCTAAGGCGTTAGGCCCCTGGAGCTATGGTTCGGGCGCTCAGGTTTTGGGCCGTTGGAGCTGGGATGCGGGCCCCCAGGGGTTAGGCCCCTGGAGGTATTGTTCGGGCGCTCAGGGGTTGGACCCCTGGAGCTGGTGTTGGGACTCCAGGGGTTGGGCCCCTATAGCTGGGGTTGGAGCCCCGGGGGTTAGGCCCCTGGAGCTATGGTTCGGGCGCTCAGGGGTTGGGCCCCTGGAGCTGGTGTTGGGGCCTCAGGGGTTAGGCCCTGGAGCTATGGTTCAGGCGCTCAGGAGTTGAGCCTCTGGAGCTGGGGTCGAGCACCCCATGGGTTGGGCCCCTGGAGCTGGGGTTGGAGCTCCCGGGGGTTAGGCCCCTGGAGCTATGGTTCGGGTGCTCAGGGGTTGGGCCCCTGGAGCTGGTGTTGGGGCCCCCAGGGGTTGGGCCCCTGGAGCTGGGGTTGGGCCCCCTAGGGGTTAGGATCCTGAAGGTATGGTTCAGGCGCTCAGGGGTTGGGCTCCTGGAGCTGGTGTTGGAGCCCCCAGGGGTTGGGCCCCTGGAGCTGGGGTTGGGGTCCCCGGGGGTTAGGCCCCTGGAGCTATGGTTCGGGCACTCAGGGGTTGGGCCCGTGAAGCTGGTGTTGGGGCCATCAGGGGTTGGGCCCCTGGAGCTGGTGTTGGGGCCCCAGGGGTTAGGCCCCTGAAGCTATGGTTCGGGCGCTCAGGGGTTGGGCCCCTGTAGCTATGGTTCGGGTGCTCAGGGGTTGGGCCCCTGGTGCTGGGGTCAAGGGCCCCAGGGTTTGGACCCCTGGAGCTAGGGTTGTGGCCCCCTGGGGTTAGGCCCCTGGAGCTATGGTTCGGGCGCTGACGGGTTGGGCCCCTGGAGCTGGTGTTGGGGCCCCCAGGGGTTGGGCCCCTGGAGCTGGGGTTTGGGCCCCTAGGGGTTAGGCCCCTGGAGCTATGGTTCCGGCGCTCAGGGGTTGGGCCCCTGGAGCTGCTGTTGGGGCCCCCAGGGGTTGGGCCCCTGGAGCTGGTGTGGGGCCCCAGGGGTTAGGCACCTGGAGCTATAGTTCGGGCGCTCAGGGGTTGGGCCCCTGGAGCTATGGTTCGGGCGCTCAGGGGTTGGGCCACTGGAGGTGGTGTTGAAGCCCCCAGGGGTTAGGCCACTGGAGCTCGGGTTCGGGCCCCCAGGGGTTAGATCCCTGGTGCTATGGTTCTGGTTCTCAGATTTTGGGCCCTTGGAGCTGGTGTTGGGGCCCCCAGGGGTTAGGCCCCTGTAGCTATGGTTCGAGCGCTCAGGGGTTGGGCCCCTGGAGCTGGTGTTGGGGTCCCCAGGGGTTAGTCCAGCGGAGGTATTGTTCGGACGCTCAGGGGTTGGGCCCCTGGAGCTGGTGTTGGGGCCCCCGGGGTTGGACCCCTGGAGCTAAGGTTGGGGCCCCCAGGGGTTAGACCCCGGGAGCTATAGTTCAGGAGCTCAGGGGTTGGGCCCCTGGAGCTGGTGTTGGGGCCCCCAGGGGTTGGGCCCCTGGAGCTGGTGTTGGGGCCCCAGGGGTTAGGCCCCTGGAGCTATGGTTCGGGCGCTCAGGTTTTGGGCTCTTGGAGCTGGGTTGGGGGCCCCCAGGGGTTGGGCCCTGGAGCTGGTGTTGAGGACCCAGGGGTTAGGCACCTGGAGCTATGGTTCGGGCGCTCAGGTTTTGGGCCCTTGGAGCTGGGGTGGGGGCCCACAAGAGTTAGGCCCCTGTAGCTATGGTTCGAGCGCTCAAGGGTTGGGCCCCTGGAGCTGGTGTTGGGGCCCCCAGGGTTTAGGACCCTGGAGGTATTGTTCGGGCACTCAGCGGTTCGGCCCCTGGAGTTGGTGTTGGGGCCGCCAGGCGTTAGGCCCCTGGAGCTATGGTTCGGGTGCTCATGGGTTGGACCCCTGGAGCTGGTGTTGGGACCCCCAGGGGTTGGCCCCTGGAGCTGCCGTTGGGGCCCCCGGGGGTTAGGCCCCTGGAGCTATGGTTCGGGCGCTCAGGGGTTCGGCCCTTGGAGTTGGGGTGGGGGCCCCCAGGGATTAGGCCCCTGGAGCTATAGTTCGGGCGCTCAACGGTTGGGCCCCTGGAGCTCGTGTTTGGGCCCCCAGGGGTTAGTCCCCTGAAGTTATTGTTCGGTCGCTCAGGGGTTGGGCCCTTGCAGCTGGTGTTGGGGCTCACAGGGATTAGGCCCCTGAAGCTATGGTTCGGGCGGTCAGGAGTTGGGCCCCTGGAGCTGGTGTTGGGGTCCACAGGGGTTGGGCCCCTGGAGCTATGGTTCGGGCGCTCTGGGGTTGGGCCCCTGGAGCTGGTGTTGGGGCCCCCAGGGGTTGGGATCCTGGAGCTGGTGTTGGAGTTCACAGGGGTTCGGCCCCTGGAGCTGGGGTTGGTGTCCCAGTGGGTTAGGCCCCTGGATCTATGGTTCGGGCGCTCAGGCGTTGGGCCCCTGGAGCTGGTGTTGACGCCCCCAGGGGTTGGGCCCCTGGAGCTGGGGTTGGGGCCCCCGGGGGTTAGGCCCCTGGAGCTATAGTTCGAGCGCTCAGGGGTTGTGCCCCTGGAGCTGGTGTTGGTGCCCCCAGGGGTTGGGCCCCTGGAGCTGGTGTTGGGGCCCCCAGGGGTTAGGCCCCTGGATCTATGGTTCGGGCGCTCAAGGGTTGTGTCCCTGGAGCTGGTGTTGGGGCCCCCAGGGGTTAGACCTCGGAAGGTATTGTTCGGGTTCTCAGGGGTTGGGCCCTTGGAGCTGGTGTGGGGGCCCACAGGGGTTAGGCCCCTGGAGCTATTGTTCGGGCGCTCAGGAGTTGGACCCCTGGAGCTGGTGTTGGTGCCCCAAGGGGTTGGGCCCCTGGAGCTGGTTTTGGGGACCCAGGAGATCGGCCCCTGGAGCTATGGTTCGGACGCTCATGGGTTTGGCCCCTGGAGCTGGTGTTGGGGCCCCCAGGGGTTGGGCCGCTGGAGCTATGGTTCGGGCGCTCTGGAGTTGGGCCCTTGGAGCTGGTGTTGGGGCCCCCGGGGTTGGGCTCCTGGAGCTGGTGTTGGGGTCCCCAGGGGTTGGGCCCCTGGAGCTGGGGTTCGGGTCCCCAGGGGTTAAGCGCCTGGAGCTATGGTTCGAGCGTTCAGGGGATGGGCCCCTGGAGCTGGTGTTGGGTGCCACAGAGGTTCGGCCCCTGGAGCTGGGATTTGGACCCCTGGGGGTTAGGCCTCTGGAGCTATGGTTCGGGCGCTCAGGGGTTGTGCCCCTGGAGCTGATGTTAGGGCCCCCTGGGGTTGGGCCCTTGGAGCTGGGGTTTGGGCACCCAGGGGTTAGGCCCCTGGAGCTATGGTTCGGGCGCTCAGGGGTTGGGCCCCTGGAGGTGGTGTCGGGGCCCCCAGGGATTGGGCTCCTGGAGCTGGTGTTGAGGCCCCAGGGGTTAGGCCACTGGAGCTATGGTTCGGGCGCTCACGGGTTTGGCCCCTGTAGCTGGTGTTGGGGCCTCCACGGGTTGGGCCCCTGGAGCTGGGGTTGGGGCCCTCAGGGGTTAGGCCCCTAGAGCTATGGTTCAGGCGCTCAGGGATTGGGCCCGTGGAGCTGGTGTTGGGGACCCCAGGTGTTGGACCCCTGGAGCTGGTGTTGGGGCCCAAGGGGTTAGTCCCCTGGATATATGGTTTGGGCGCTCAGGTTTTGGGCCCTTGGAGCTGGTGTTGGGGCCCCAGGGGTTAGGCCCCTGGCGCTATGGTTCGGGCGCGCAGGGGTTGGGCCCCTGGAGCTGGTGTTGGGGCCCCCAGGGGTTGGGCCCCTGGAGCTATGGATCGGGCGCTCTGCGGTTGGGCCCAGGGATCTGGTGTTGGGGCCCCCAGGGGTTGGGCTCCTGGAGCTGGTGTTGGAGTCCCCAGGGGTTGGTCCCCTGGAGCTTGGGTTGGGGTCCCCAGGGGTTAGGCCCCTGGAGCTTTGGTTCGGGCGCTCAGGGGTTGGGCCTCTGGAGCTGGTTTTGGGGCCCCCAGGGGTCGGACCCCTGAAGCTGGGGTTGGAGCCCCCGGGGGTTAAGCCCCTGGAGCTATGGTTCGGGCGCTGTGGGGTTGTGCCCCTGGAGCTATTGTTGGGGCCCCCAAGGGTTGGGTCCCTGGAGCTGGGGTTGGGGCCCCCAGGGGTCAGACCCCTGGAGCTATGGTTCGGGCGCTCAGGGGTTGGGCCCCTAGAGCTGGTGTTGGGGCCCCCCAGGGGTTGGGCCCCTTGAGCTGGTCTTGGGGCCCAAGTGGTTAGGCCCCTGGAGCTATGGTTTGGGCGCTCAGGGGTTGGGCCCCTGGAGCTATGCTTCGGGGGCTCAGGGGTTGGGCCCCTGGAGCTGGGGTCGTGGTCCCCAGGGGTTGGGACTCTGGAGCTGGGGTTGGGACCTCCGGGTTTTAGGCCCCTGGAGCTATGGTTCGGGCGCTCAGGGGTTGGGCCTCTGGAACTAGTGTTGGGGCCCCCAGGGGTTGGGCCCCTGGAGCTGGTGTTGAGGCCCCAGGGGTTAGGCCCCTGGAGCTATGGTTCGGGCGCTCAGGGGTTGGGCCCCTGGAGCTGGGGTCGAGGGCCCCAGGGTTTGGACCCCTGGAGCTGGGGTTGGGGCCCCCTGGGGTTACGCCCCTGGAGCTATGGTTCGGGCGCTCATGGGTTTGGCCCCTGGAGCTGGTGTTGGGGCCCCGAGGGGTTGGGCCGCTGGAGCTATGGTTCGGGCGCTCTGGAGTTGGGCCCTTGGAGCTGGTGTTGGGGCCCCCGGGGTTGGGCTCCTGGAGCTGGTGTTGGGGTCCCCAGGGGTTGGGCCCCTGGAGCTGGGGTTCGGGTCCCCAGGGGTTAAGCGCCTGGAGCTATGGTTCGAGCGTTCAGGGGATGGGCCCCTGGAGCTGGTGTTGGGTGCCACAGAGGTTCGGCCCCTGGAGCTGGGATTTGGACCCCTGGGGGTTAGGCCTCTGGAGCTATGGTTCGGGCGCTCAGGGGTTGTGCCCCTGGAGCTGATGTTAGGGCCCCCTGGGGTTGGGCCCTTGGAGCTGGGGTTTGGGCACCCAGGGGTTAGGCCCCTGGAGCTATGGTTCGGGCGCTCAGGGGTTGGGCCCCTGGAGGTGGTGTCGGGGCCCCCAGGGGTTGGGCCCCTGGAGCTATGGATCGGGCGCTCTGCGGTTGGGCCCAGGGATCTGGTGTTGGGGCCCCCAGGGGTTGGGCTCCTGGAGCTGGTGTTGGAGTCCCCAGGGGTTGGTCCCCTGGAGCTTGGGTTGGGGTCCCCAGGGGTTAGGCCCCTGGAGCTTTGGTTCGGGCGCTCAGGGGTTGGGCCTCTGGAGCTGGTTTTGGGGCCCCCAGGGGTCGGACCCCTGAAGCTGGGGTTGGAGCCCCCGGGGGTTAAGCCCCTGGAGCTATGGTTCGGGCGCTGTGGGGTTGTGCCCCTGGAGCTATTGTTGGGGCCCCCAAGGGTTGGGTCCCTGGAGCTGGGGTTGGGGCCCCCAGGGGTCAGACCCCTGGAGCTATGGTTCGGGCGCTCAGGGGTTGGGCCCCTAGAGCTGGTGTTGGGGCCCCCCAGGGGTTGGGCCCCTTGAGCTGGTCTTGGGGCCCAAGTGGTTAGGCCCCTGGAGCTATGGTTTGGGCGCTCAGGGGTTGGGCCCCTGGAGCTATGCTTCGGGGGCTCAGGGGTTGGGCCCCTGGAGCTGGGGTCGTGGTCCCCAGGGGTTGGGACTCTGGAGCTGGGGTTGGGACCTCCGGGTTTTAGGCCCCTGGAGCTATGGTTCGGGCGCTCAGGGGTTGGGCCTCTGGAACTAGTGTTGGGGCCCCCAGGGGTTGGGCCCCTGGAGCTGGTGTTGAGGCCCCAGGGGTTAGGCCCCTGGAGCTATTTTCGGGCGCTCAGGGGTTGGGCCCCTGGAGCTGGGGTCGAGGGCCCCAGGGTTTGGACCCCTGGAGCTGGGGTTGGGGCCCCCTGGGGTTACGCCCCTGGAGCTATGGTTCGGGCGCTCATGGGTTTGGCCCCTGGAGCTGGTGTTGGGGCCCCGAGGGGTTGGGCCGCTGGAGCTATGGTTCGGGCGCTCTGGAGTTGGGCCCTTGGAGCTGGTGTTGGGGCCCCCGGGGTTGGGCTCCTGGAGCTGGTGTTGGGGTCCCCAGGGGTTGGGCCCCTGGAGCTGGGGTTCGGGTCCCCAGGGGTTAAGCGCCTGGAGCTATGGTTCGAGCGTTCAGGGGATGGGCCCCTGGAGCTGGTGTTGGGTGCCACAGAGGTTCGGCCCCTGGAGCTGGGATTTGGACCCCTGGGGGTTAGGCCTCTGGAGCTATGGTTCGGGCGCTCAGGGGTTGTGCCCCTGGAGCTGATGTTAGGGCCCCCTGGGGTTGGGCCCTTGGAGCTGGGGTTTGGGCACCCAGGGGTTAGGCCCCTGGAGCTATGGTTCGGGCGCTCAGGGGTTGGGCCCCTGGAGGTGGTGTCGGGGCCCCCAGGGGTTGGGCTCCTGGAGCTGGTGTTGAGGCCCCAGGGGTTAGGCCACTGGAGCTATGGTTCGGGCGCTCACGGGTTTGGCCCCTGTAGCTGGTGTTGGGGCCTCCACGGGTTGGGCCCCTGGAGCTGGGGTTGGGGCCCTCAGGGGTTAGGCCCCTAGAGCTATGGTTCAGGCGCTCAGGGATTGGGCCCGTGGAGCTGGTGTTGGGGACCCCAGGTGTTGGACCCCTGGAGCTGGTGTTGGGGCCCAAGGGGTTAGTCCCCTGGATATATGGTTTGGGCGCTCAGGTTTTGGGCCCTTGGAGCTGGTGTTGGGGCCCACAGGGGTTAGGCCCCTGGAGCTATGGTTCGGGCGCTTAGGAGTTGGGCCCCTGGAGCTGGTGTTGGGGCCGCTAGGGGTTGGGCCTCGGGATCTGGTGTTGGGGCCCCAGGGGTTAGGCCCCTGGCGCTATGGTTCGGGCGCGCAGGGGTTGGGCCCCTGGAGCTGGTGTTGGGGCCCCCAGGGGTTGGGCCCCTGGAGCTATGGATCGGGCGCTCTGCGGTTGGGCCCAGGGATCTGGTGTTGGGGCCCCCAGGGGTTGGGCTCCTGGAGCTGGTGTTGGAGTCCCCAGGGGTTGGTCCCCTGGAGCTTGGGTTGGGGTCCCCAGGGGTTAGGCCCCTGGAGCTTTGGTTCGGGCGCTCAGGGGTTGGGCCTCTGGAGCTGGTTTTGGGGCCCCCAGGGGTCGGGCCCCTGAAGCTGGGGTTGGAGCCCCCGGGGGTTAAGCCCCTGGAGCTATGGTTCGGGCGCTGTGGGGTTGTGCCCCTGGAGCTATTGTTGGGGCCCCCAAGGGTTGGGTCCCTGGAGCTGGGGTTGGGGCCCCCAGGGGTCAGACCCCTGGAGCTATGGTTCGGGCGCTCAGGGGTTGGGCCCCTAGAGCTGGTGTTGGGGCCCCCCAGGGGTTGGGCCCCTTGAGCTGGTCTTGGGGCCCAAGTGGTTAGGCCCCTGGAGCTATGGTTTGGGCGCTCAGGGGTTGGGCCCCTGGAGCTATGCTTCGGGGGCTCAGGGGTTGGGCCCCTGGAGCTGGGGTCGTGGTCCCCAGGGGTTGGGACTCTGGAGCTGGGGTTGGGACCTCCGGGTTTTAGGCCCCTGGAGCTATGGTTCGGGCGCTCAGGGGTTGGGCCTCTGGAACTAGTGTTGGGGCCCCCAGGGGTTGGGCCCCTGGAGCTGGTGTTGAGGCCCCAGGGGTTAGGCCCCTGGAGCTATTTTCGGGCGCTCAGGGGTTGGGCCCCTGGAGCTGGGGTCGAGGGCCCCAGGGTTTGGACCCCTGGAGCTGGGGTTGGGGCCCCCTGGGGTTACGCCCCTGGAGCTATGGTTCGGGCGCTCACGGGTTGGGCCCCTGGAGCTGGTGTTGGGGCCCCCAGGGGTTGGGCCCCTGGAGCTATGGTTCGGGATCTCTGGGGTTGGGCCCCTGGAGCTGGTGTTGGAGCCCCCAGGGGTTGGGCCCCTGGAGCTGGGGTTGGGTCCCTGCGGGTTAGGCCCCTGGAGCTATGGTTCGGGCGCTCAGGGGTTGGGCCCCTGGAGCTGGTGTTGGGGCCCCAGGGGTTAGGCTCCGGAGCTATGGTTCGGGCGCTCAGGGGTTGGGCCCCTGGAGCTGGTGTTAGGGCCCCCAGGGGTTGGGCCCCTGGAGCTGGGATTGGGGCCCCTAGGGGTTAGGCCCCTGGAGCTATGGTTCAGGCGCTCAGGGGTTGGGCCCCTGGAGCTGGTCTTTGGGCCCCCAGGTGTTCGGCCCCTGGAGCTGGTGTTGGGTCCCCAGTGGTTAGGCCCCTGGAGGTATTTTTCGGGCGCTGAGGGGTTGGGCCCTTGGAGCTGGTGTTGGGGCCCACAGGGGTTAGGCCCCTGGAGCTATGGTTCGGGCGCTCAGGAGTTGGGCCCCTGGAGCTGGTGTTGGTGCCCCCAGGGGTTGGGCCCCTGGAGTTGGTGTTGGTGCCCCAGGGGTTAGGCCTTTGGGGCTATGGTTCTGGCGCTCATGGGTTTGGCCCCTGGATCTGGTGTTGGGGCCCCCAGGGGTTGGGCCCCTGGAGCAATGGTTCGGGGGTTCTGGGGTTGGGCCCCTGGAGTTATGGTTCGGGCGCTCTGGGGTTGGGCCCCTAGAACTGGTGTTGGGGCCCCCAGGTTTTGGGCTCCTGGAGCTGCTGTTGGGGCCCCCAGGGGTTGGGCCCCTGGAGCTGGGGTTGGGGTCCCCAGGGTTTAGGCCCCTGGAGCTATTGTTCGGGCGCTCAGGGGTTGGGTCCCTGGAGCTGGTGTTGGCCCCCCCAAGGGTTAGGCCCCTGGAGCTCTGGTTGGGGCCTCCTTGGGTTAGGCCCCTGGAGCTATGGTTCGGGCGCTCAGGGGTTGTGCCCCTGGAGCTGGTGTTGGGGCCCCCAGGGGTTGGGCCCCTGGAGCTGGGGTTGGGGCCCCTAGGGGTTAAGCCCCTGGAGCTGTGGTTCGGGCGCTCAGGGGTATGGCCCCTGGAGCTGGTGTTGGGCCCCTGGAGCTGGTGTTGGGGCCCCAGGGGTTAGGCCCCTGGAGCTATGGTTCGGGCGCTCAGGGGTTGGGCCCCCGGAACTATGGTTCGGGCGCTCAGGGGTTGGGACCCTGGACCTGGGGTCGAGGGCCCCAGGGTTTGTACCCTTGGAACTGGGTTTGGGGCCCCCTCGGGTTACGCCCTTGGAGCTATGGTTCGGGCGCTCACGGTTTGTGCCCCTGGAGCTGGTGTTGGGGCCTCTAGGGGTTGGGCCCCTGGAGCTGGGGTTGGGGCCCCTATGGGTTAGGCCCCTGGAGCTATGGTTCGGGCGCTCAGGGGTTAGGCCCCTGGAGCTGGTGTTGGGGCCCCCAGGGGTTTTTCCCCTGGAGCTGGTGTTGGGGCCCCCAGGGGTTGGGCCCCTGGAGCAATGGTTCGGGCGTTCTGGGGTTGGGCCCCTGGAGTTATGGTTCGGGCGCTCTGGGGTTGGGCCCCTGGAAGTGGTGTTGGGGCCCCCAGGGTTTGGGCTCCTGGAGCTGCTGTTGGGGCCCCCAGGGGTTGGGCCCCTGGAGCTGGGGTTGGGGTCCCCAGGGTTTAGGCCCCTGGAGCTATTTTTCGGGCGCTCAGGGGTTGGGCCCCTGGAGCTGGTGTTGGGGTCCCCAAGGGTTAGGCCCCTGGAGCTCTGGTTGGGGCCTCCTTGGGTTAGGCCCCTGGAGCTATGGTTCGGGCGCTCAGGGGTTGTGCCCCTGGAGCTTGTGTTGGGGCCAGCAGGTTTTTGGCCCCTGGAGCTGGGGTTGGGGCCCCTAGGGGTTAGGCCCCTGGAGCTATGGTTCGGGCGCTCAGGGGTATGGCCCCTGGAGCTGGTGTTGGGCCCCTGGAGCTGGTGTTGGGGCCCCCAGGGGTTAGGCACCTGGAGGTATTGTTCGGGCGCTCAGGTTTTGGGCCCCTGGAGCTGGTTTTGGGGCCCCCGGGAATTAGGCCCCTGGAGCTATGGTTCGGGCGCTAAGGGGTTGGGCCCCTGGAGCTGGTGGTGTGGCCCCCAGGGTTTGGGCCCCTGGAGCTGGGGTTGGGGCCCCGGGGGCTAGGCCCCTGGAGCTATGGTTTGGGCGGTCATTGATTGTGCCCCTGGAGCTGGGGTCGAGGGCCCCAGGGTTTGGGCCCCTGGAACTGGGGTTGACCCCCGGGTGTTAGGCCCCTGGAGCTATTGTTCGGGCGCTCAGGGGTTGGGTCCCTGGAGCTGGTGTTGGGCCCCCCAGGGGTTGGGCCCCTGGAGCTGATGTTGAGGCCCCTAGGGGTTAGGCCCCTGGAGCTATGGTTCGGGCGCTCAGGGGTTGGACCCCTGGAGCTAGTGTTTGGGCCTCCAGGGGTTGCGCCCCTGGAGCTGGTATTGGGACCCCAGGGGTTAGACCCCTGGAGCTGGGGTTTCGGGCCCCCTGGAGTTAGGCCCCTGGAGCTATGGTTCGGGTGCTCAGGGGTGGGGCCCTTGGAGCTGTGGTGGGGGCCCCCTGGGGTTATGCCCCTGGAGCTATGGTTCGGGCGCTCAAGGGTTGGGTCCCTGGAGCTGGTGTTGGGTCCCCCACGGGTTAGGCCTCTGAAGGTATTTTTCGGGCGGTCAGGGGTTGGGCCCTTGAGCTGGTGTTGGGGCCCACAGGGGTTAGGCCTCTGGAGCTGGTGTTGGGGCCCCAGGGGTTAGGCTCCTGGAGCTATGGTTCGGGCGCTCAGGGGTTGGGCCCCTATATCTGGTGTTGGGGCCCCCAGGGGTTGGGCCCCTGGAACTGGTGTTGGGTCCCCAGGGGTTAGGCCCCTGGAGCTATGGTTCGGGCACTCTTTGGTTGGGCTCCTGGAGCTGGTGTTTGGGCCCCCAGGGGTTGGGCCCCTGGAGCTATGGTTCAGGCGCTCAAGGGTTGGGCTCCTGGAGCTGGTGTTGGGGCCCCCAGGGGTTGGGCTCGTGGAGCTGGTGTTGGGGCCCCCAGGGGTTGGGCCCCTGGAGCTGGGGTTGGGGTCCCTGGGGGTTAGGCCCCTGGAGCTATGGTTCGGGCGCTCAGGGGTTGGGCCCCTGGAGCTGGTGTTGGGTCCCCAGTGGTTTGGCCCGTGGAGCTGGGGTTGGGGCCCCCGGGGGTTAGGCCCCTGGAGCTATGGTTCGGGCGCTCAGGGGTTGTGCCCCTGGAGCTGGTGTTGGGGCCCCCAGGGGTTGGGCCCCTGGAGCTGGGGTTTTGGCCCCCAGGGGTTAGGCCCCTGGAGCTATGGTTCGGGCGCTCAGGGGTTGGGCCTCTGGAGCTGGTGTTGTTTCCCCCAGGGGTTGCTCCCCTAGAGCTGGTGTTGGGGCCCCAGGGGTTAGGCCCCTGGAGCTATGCTTCGGGCGCTCAAGGGTTGGGCCCCTGGAGCTGGTGTTGGGGCCCCCAGGGGTTAGTCCCCTGGAGCTATGGTTCGGGCGCTCCGGAGTTGGGCCCCTGGAGCTGGTGTTGGGGTCCGCAGGGGTTGGGCCCCTGGAGCTGGTGTTGGGGCCCCAGAGGTTAGGCCCCTGGAGCTATGGTTCGGGCGCTCAGGGGTGGCGCCCCTGGAGCTGGTGTTGGGGTCCCCAGGGGTTGGGCCCCTGGAGCTATGGTTCGGGCGCTCAAGGGTTGGGCTCCTGGAGCTGGTGTTTGGGCCCCCAGGGGTTGAGCTCGTGGAGCTGGTGTTGGGGCCCCTAGGGGTTGAGCCCCTGGAGCTGGGGTTGGGGTCCCCGGGGGTTAGGCCTCTGGAGCTATGGTTCGGGTGCTCAGGGGTTGAGCCCCTGGAGCCCGTGTTGGGGCCCCCAGGGGTTTGGCCCGTGGAGCTGGGGTTGGGGCCCCCGGGGGTTAGGCCCCTGGAGCTATGGTTCGGGCATTCAGGGGTTGTGCCCCTGGAGCTGGTGTTGTTTCCCCCAGGGGTTGGGCCCCTGGAGCTGGTGTTGAGGCCCCAGGGGTTAGGCCCCTGGAGCTATTTTTCGGGCGCTCAGGGGTTGGGCCCCTGGAGCTGGTGTTGGGGTCCCCAAGGGTTAGGCCCCTGGAGCTCTGGTTGGGGCCTCCTTGGGTTAGGCCCCTGGAGCTATGGTTCGGGCGCTCAGGGGTTGTGCCCCTGGAGCTTGTGTTGGGGCCAGCAGGTTTTTGGCCCCTGGAGCTGGGGTTGGGGCCCCTAGGGGTTAGGCCCCTGGAGCTATGGTTCGGGCGCTCAGGGGTATGGCCCCTGGAGCTGGTGTTGGGCCCCTGGAGCTGGTGTTGGGGCCCCCAGGGGTTAGGCACCTGGAGGTATTGTTCGGGCGCTCAGGTTTTGGGCCCCTGGAGCTGGTTTTGGGGCCCCCGGGAATTAGGCCCCTGGAGCTATGGTTCGGGCGCTAAGGGGTTGGGCCCCTGGAGCTGGTGGTGTGGCCCCCAGGGTTTGGGCCCCTGGAGCTGGGGTTGGGGCCCCGGGGGCTAGGCCCCTGGAGCTATGGTTTGGGCGGTCATTGATTGTGCCCCTGGAGCTGGGGTCGAGGGCCCCAGGGTTTGGGCCCCTGGAACTGGGGTTGACCCCCGGGTGTTAGGCCCCTGGAGCTATTGTTCGGGCGCTCAGGGGTTGGGTCCCTGGAGCTGGTGTTGGGCCCCCCAGGGGTTGGGCCCCTGGAGCTGATGTTGAGGCCCCTAGGGGTTAGGCCCCTGGAGCTATGGTTCGGGCGCTCAGGGGTTGGACCCCTGGAGCTAGTGTTTGGGCCTCCAGGGGTTGCGCCCCTGGAGCTGGTATTGGGACCCCAGGGGTTAGACCCCTGGAGCTGGGGTTTCGGGCCCCCTGGAGTTAGGCCCCTGGAGCTATGGTTCGGGTGCTCAGGGGTGGGGCCCTTGGAGCTGTGGTGGGGGCCCCCTGGGGTTATGCCCCTGGAGCTATGGTTCGGGCGCTCAAGGGTTGGGTCCCTGGAGCTGGTGTTGGGTCCCCCACGGGTTAGGCCTCTGAAGGTATTTTTCGGGCGGTCAGGGGTTGGGCCCTTGAGCTGGTGTTGGGGCCCACAGGGGTTAGGCCTCTGGAGCTGGTGTTGGGGCCCCAGGGGTTAGGCTCCTGGAGCTATGGTTCGGGCGCTCAGGGGTTGGGCCCCTATATCTGGTGTTGGGGCCCCCAGGGGTTGGGCCCCTGGAACTGGTGTTGGGTCCCCAGGGGTTAGGCCCCTGGAGCTATGGTTCGGGCACTCTTTGGTTGGGCTCCTGGAGCTGGTGTTTGGGCCCCCAGGGGTTGGGCCCCTGGAGCTATGGTTCAGGCGCTCAAGGGTTGGGCTCCTGGAGCTGGTGTTGGGGCCCCCAGGGGTTGGGCTCGTGGAGCTGGTGTTGGGGCCCCCAGGGGTTGGGCCCCTGGAGCTGGGGTTGGGGTCCCTGGGGGTTAGGCCCCTGGAGCTATGGTTCGGGCGCTCAGGGGTTGGGCCCCTGGAGCTGGTGTTGGGTCCCCAGTGGTTTGGCCCGTGGAGCTGGGGTTGGGGCCCCCGGGGGTTAGGCCCCTGGAGCTATGGTTCGGGCGCTCAGGGGTTGGGCCCCTGGAGCTGGTGTTGGGGCCCCCAGGGGTTGGGCCCCTGGAGCTGGGGTTTTGGCCCCCAGGGGTTAGGCCCCTGGAGCTATGGTTCGGGCGCTCAGGGGTTGGGCCTCTGGAGCTGGTGTTGTTTCCCCCAGGGGTTGCTCCCCTAGAGCTGGTGTTGGGGCCCCAGGGGTTAGGCCCCTGGAGCTATGCTTCGGGCGCTCAAGGGTTGGGCCCCTGGAGCTGGTGTTGGGGCCCCCAGGGGTTAGTCCCCTGGAGCTATGGTTCGGGCGCTCCGGAGTTGGGCCCCTGGAGCTGGTGTTGGGGTCCGCAGGGGTTGGGCCCCTGGAGCTGGTGTTGGGGCCCCAGAGGTTAGGCCCCTGGAGCTATGGTTCGGGCGCTCAGGGGTGGCGCCCCTGGAGCTGGTGTTGGGGTCCCCAGGGGTTGGGCCCCTGGAGCTATGGTTCGGGCGCTCAAGGGTTGGGCTCCTGGAGCTGGTGTTTGGGCCCCCAGGGGTTGAGCTCGTGGAGCTGGTGTTGGGGCCCCTAGGGGTTGAGCCCCTGGAGCTGGGGTTGGGGTCCCCGGGGGTTAGGCCTCTGGAGCTATGGTTCGGGTGCTCAGGGGTTGAGCCCCTGGAGCCCGTGTTGGGGCCCCCAGGGGTTTGGCCCGTGGAGCTGGGGTTGGGGCCCCCGGGGGTTAGGCCCCTGGAGCTATGGTTCGGGCATTCAGGGGTTGTGCCCCTGGAGCTGGTGTTGGGGCCCCCAGGGGTTGGGCCCCTGAAGCTGGGGTTGGGGCCCCCAGGGGTTAGGCCCCTGGAGCTATGGTTCGGGCGCTCAGGGGTTGGGCCCCTGGAGCTGGTGTTGTTTCCCCCAGGGGTTGGGCCCCTGGAGCTGGTGTTGAGGCCCCAGGGGTTAGGCCCCTGGAGCTGATGGAAAAAGTCTAAGATTTAAAAAGGCCTGCGATTTCGGCTTCTGCCTCTTCTGCTTTTAGCTAAAGGATGGGCCTAGGAATTTGGATGATAAAAGGAACCTGAGGATCAAGGATAGGACAGGCATTTAATCTCATAATTAGCCATGTCAACTATTTACTCATTGGCCCGCTTGGCACGTAAATATATACAGCTGTTTTCTCATGTATCCCCAAAGACATTTAATGCCAGAGGGTCACGGCATGTACCTTATACGCCTTTCAAAATGACAAATGTATCCGCAACAGATGTCTCTTGTATCCCCCTCCCCAAAATAATACATGTATTCTGTGTAACCTGTTATCTATAGGTCAGCATAATGACGTAAACGGGATGAGAACTAAAGTTGTTTGTTGCTGATAATAAAAGGGGCTCATGTCGCCCATGAAAGGTGTGTTCTTCTTCTCTGGCACTAGTCGAGAAGAAACACCCGTTCAGCTGAACGAGAATAAAGGTGTGGTACCCGTCTTCTTGTCCTCCGTGCCTCCTTGGTGTAATTAGGTAAGCTCCAGGGGGAAATGGGCCCTATTTGGCCAACAAATGGCCACTCCGCTGGGACTTCTCTCCCTGTAGAGGGCGCTGACCGGCGACCGAGGGGCGATTCCGAGGAGTGGCCACCTCAAGCCACTAATTTGCTCGGGCCTCGGGTCGTTACAATCGGTCAGGGCGGCTGCGTCCTCTCCAAGAGAACTCCTAACGACACGGAGGCGAGACGGTGCCAGAAGAAGGGGAAGGTCCAACAGCCGGACGCGTCCACTCCGGGTGGTAAGTGCGTTTTACCTCTTGGGTTTGAAGGATGTAACGCCCCCGCAGTGTGGTTGGACCTCACAGGTGATCCCAGTGTTTAAACATACTGTGGATGTTTAATGGTTATGCTAAGTAAGCCAGGCAATGGTCAATGAATAACACCACTAATTTCACTAGCCCGTGGGCCGTATTGGATAATTGCTGGGACATAGAACAGCCCCAGGGCTTGCTTTTGTTTTTGGGGGGAGTATTGCTTTTTCTCATATTGATGCTGTGCTGGAAGCCAAAGTTGTAATAACCAGGTCTAGGACTTAAACCGACTCTAGCCGCCCTGAGACTCCTGCGAGGGGAAACCCCGTGACCAGGATATCTTAATCGCAAGGGGGGTCGGTCGAACCCATGACCAGGTTTAATTAAACACAAGCATAATGGGGTCCGGACAAAGCGCTTATGCTGGGACGCCCTTGGAATGTATGTTGAACAATTGGAAGGCGTTTAGACGCCAGGCTGATTATGGAGTGGCATTATGTAAGGATGACTTGATAAAATTCTGTACTGTGGAGTGGCCAACATTCGGGGTGGATTGGCCCGCTGGGGGATCACTCAAGTTAAAAACTGTACAAGCTGTGCATAATATTGTAACTGGGGATGGACATTGGGACCAGTACCCCTATATAGATATGTAAGCAGAGTCAGGATAAGCTCTACCCTGACATCTGGTGGAAAGAATGTGAGAGAGTGTATTTGCATAGGCACGCCCACCCTATCCCAGACTGCCAAGCTGTGAGACTGCTTGGTGACAAATGACTCACCCTCAGTTGGGTGGTACTGGCTAGACATGGGACATGGGTTCCAAAACCCAGAGAATTGAGAGAGGCTGGGGACAGGTATCTGTGCCTGGTGGTGCGGGCGCCTTGTGGAGCCAGCAGCACCAGTTGCACTTCCTCCTCTCTCCACTGTGGAATGTCAGAGTTGATTTTTTTTATTCCCTCAAGAATCTAAATACAGGTTACTGAGCTGAATGCACTTTGGGCTAATGGTGCACTAGCACTGGGGCTCTCCCACTAAGAGCTGAGGTCTCTAAGAGTTGAAATCACAAAAAAGCTGAAATGACTGAGCTGAGAGCACTGAGCATTGTGCTAGCTAGTGGGGGAGCCTGAAGATATGCTGTGGAACAGAGCAGCTGGCGGAGTGGAGCAGTTGCGGAGACGGCTGGAGCGGATCACGGGACAGCTGGTGGCAGCAGAGCGGCTGGCAGAGCGGAGTAGCTGTGGGACGGGTGGAGCGGCCCACAGAGTGAGCGGAGCTGAGCAGTTTTGCAGAGCAGCTGGTGGAGCGGAGCAGTTCCTGAGGACGGCTGGAGGAGCAGAGTGGAGCAGCTGGTAAAGCGGAGCAGTTCGTGGAGAAGGCGGAAGCAGAACCCACGGAGAGGCAGGGCAGTTGGCCCTGGACCACGTAAGGTGCCCCTTTCTACCCAGGCTGGGGGGAGGGACCTCTACAGATAGACTCTCGAACTCTGGGGTGGCATTGACCAGAGACTTTTGGGTTGTTGGACTTTGGGGTGATTGGACTTAAAACCCTAAGCGGAAAAAGGACAGTGCCAAACGTACTTGGAGGTGGGTTTTTGTTTATGGTTTGTGTTATAACCCTGTTTGTGCTGTTTCTCCAATGGGATGCCGCATTGATTCCTTCCTTTATTAAAAAAGATTTTGCTACACTCAGACTCCGTGCTTGCGAGAGGGGAAGTATTGCCTCCTAGAGGCGCCCAGGGGGGTGTGGTATGTGAGTGTCCCAGGTCACTGGGTGGGGGCTCGAGCCGGTTATGCATTGTGTTACTGAAACGGAACCCCTGGATACTGAACCCGGCCCTTGTTGCTGCCAACTAGAGGGGCAGAAGGGTTACATTTTTGGGGGCTCGTCCGGGATCCCTGGGTCAGTACCCCTCGCAAGCACTTGTTGAGTGTTCCACTGTATTGGGAAATAATTATGTTTATATTTTGAGGAAACTACTGTTTGTATAATGGCTAATATGTCGGGTTTGTTGGGCCCCAGTCCTGCAGCCTCTAGCTCAGGGGCGGCAGACTCAGCCTACGATTGGGCAAAAGCACTGGGGCATATATTGGAAAAGATTGTGTTGGCCTATGCTACGTCGAACTCTTGTCGTAAGTTAAGGTTATTTGATGGGGAAGAGGAGTTTGAACTCTGGTCGGAGCATACTACTGAAATGCTGCGGGAGTGGGCCGTACCCGATGTAGAAAAGCGACGATGTCTAATAGAGAGCCTTAGTGGCCCAGCATTAGATGTAATTCGCACCCTGAAGCTCACTGACCCTGAGGTCAGTGTGAAGGACTGCCTAGAGGCCCTTGATAATACCTTTGGGAGCGTAGAGGGCCCTGAGGACAGTTACTGTAAATTCATTAATTCCCGACAGCAAAGGGGTGAGAAAATTTCAGCCTATATACAGAGGCTGGAGAGACTACTTCAGAGAGCTGTTATGAGGGGAGCAGTGACTGCTGAGCAGATGGATCAGACCAGACTGGCTCAAGTTGTAAGAGGGAGTCAGTATTGGAACCCAATCCTACTTCATCTCCGACTAAGAGAATGGCAGGAACATCCCCCAAGTTACTCCCAGCTGATAAAGGAGGTCAGGGAAGAAGAAGAAAGGCAGGCAGCCAGCGAGTGTTGGGAAGCCCAAACATTGGAACCAGCCAGTACAACGCCACCGCCAATGGCCAGTGTACTGATGGTGAGCACCACAGAGGAACTTGCCCAACAAATGCAGGTCCTGACAGAACGGATAGCTGAGCTGCAAAGCATCATTGACCGAGCTAAGACTTCCAGGAATGAGGAGCCTCAGACTGTGATGATAGAGAAGTCAGTATCTAGAGTCACCGTCCCACCTCGCCGAATGGAGAAAGGACACTTCTTTTGCTACCGGTGTGGTCAGGATGGGCACAGTGCTGCTAACTGCCATAAGGAAGAGAACCCCTCCTTAGTGTATGAAAAGCTGAGGATCAGTTGGGAGAGATCCAGTAGCTGCCAGAAGGTCCGGGGACAGAGACCACCTAGGCCTAGAGGATTTGAAGATTCCCCCAGAAGAGACCAACCAGCTGGGATCCCTGCAGGACTGATAGGGCCTCGAGCAGAGGTCATGGTGAGGATTGAAGGGGCGGAGTGTAAAGCCGTGCTTGACACTGGATCTCAAGTGACTATTATATTTCAGTCATTCTACCAACAGATGCTTAGGCACCTGCCCATACAGCCACTGACTGGCATTGGTCTGTGTGGCCTCAGCATGGATGAATACCCTTATCAGGGCTATGTCATAGTACACCTGGAATTCCCAGAAGAGATTGCTGGGGTAAGACAGGAGGTGGACACTGCTGCTTTAATATGCCCTGACCCCAAAGGAGCCTCTGATGTGTCTGTGCTAATAGGGACCAACTCCAGCCTCTTTAGGATACTGGCCGATTACTGCAGACAGCAAGCAGGAGACCAATATCTGAATACCTTGGTGATACACACACACTGTGCCGAGGCTTACAGAAAAATTGAGGACACGAGAAAAGTGATGCCTGATTTGCCAGTCGGAGCACTGAGGTATGCAGGCCCGGTCCCTTTAGTGGTGCCTGCCATGTCAGAAAAGGAGGTGATTGTCAGGAGTACCTGCCTAAAAGGCAGTAAGGGAACATTAGCTGTGGTAGAGCAGCCAACCAAGGGAGGGCTCCCGGAAGGAGTGCTGGTTCTCAGCGGAGTCATAACGTTACCTGCTGAAGCCCAGGAGGAGGTGACGATACTGGTTGCTAATGAAACACGCCGTGATGTGTTTGTAAAACCAGGGCAGAAGATTGCAGACATTTTTGAGCCTGAAAGCGTTGTGAGACCCCAGTGTGAAGCTGAAGTTCCAATGATAGATCCTGCGAAGTTTGACTTCGGGGACTCACCGCTGTCTGAGGAGTGGAAGGATCGCCTGAGGAAGAAGCTTTGCGAGAGATCCAAGGTGTTCTCACTACATGAGTGGGACGTGGGATGTGCAAAGGGAGTGGAACACCATATCAGGCTACAAGATCCCCGACCCTTCAGGGAGAGGTCTAGGAGGATTGCCCTCTCTGAGATGGAAGACGTGCGCCATCATCTTCAAGAGCTGATCGCGAATGGTATCATCACAGAGTCACGAAGCCCCTATGCCTCACCCATTGTGGTCGTTCGTAAGAAGAGTGGAAAAATCCGGATGTGTATTGACTACCGCACCCTAAACAGGCGCACTACAGTTGATCAGTACACCATGCCTCGAGTACAAGATGCCTTGGACTGTTTGCTGGGTAGTCAGTGGTTCTCTGTGTTGGATCTTCGGAGTGGATACTACCAGATCCCTCTGGGTGAAGAAGATAAGGAGAAGACAGCCTTCATCTGCCCATTAGGGTTTTATCAGTTCGAACGCATGCCCCAAGGGATTTCTGGAGCACCTGCCACATTTCAACGTCTTATGGAAAAAGTCGTGGGAGACATGAATTTACTGCAGGTGTTAGTTTACTTGGATGACCTGATTGTGTTTGGAAGAACCCTGGAGGAACATGAAGAAAGACTTCTTAAAGTGCTCGACAGGTTGGAGGCATACGGTTTGAAGCTTTCAATTGATAAATGCCAGTTCTGCCAAACCTCAGTGAAGTATGTAGGTCACATCGTGTCCCAAGAGGGTGTGAGTACTGACCCCGATAAAATAGAAGCACTCACTACCTGGCCACGTCCCATTAACTACAGAGAACTCAAGACGTTTCTTGGATTTAGTGGCTACTACCGCAGATTTGTGAAGAACTATGCTACGATTGTAAAACCTCTGAATGATCTTACCAGGGGATACCAGTCCAACAAGAACAAATCTAAGACCCAGAATAAGCGGAGGCCTCCAAAGCCGCCTTTGCAGAGACACTATGGCCCCTTCGAACCATTTGGGCCGCGGTGGGATGAAAGATGTGAGAGAGCTTTTCGGGAAATCATTACTCGCTTAACTCATGCTCCCGTCCTAGTCTTTGCTGACCCAAGCAAACCGTTTATCCTGCATACTGATGCCAGTTTGGAGGGTCTGGGAGCAGTACTGTATCAGGAAGTGGAAGGCAAACGCAAACCGGTAGCCTTTGCCAGCCGAGGACTGTCTGACAGTGAAACTCGCTACCCCATCCACAAGCTGGAGTTCTTGGCCTTGAAATGGGCCATCACTGAGAAATTCCGAGACTACTTGTATGGTGCTCAGTTCCAGGTGTGGACAGACAACAACCCACTGACCTATGTGTTAACAAGTGCTAAATTGGATGCTACAGGCCAGAGATGGGTGGCTGCCTTGGCTAGCTATGAGTTCAGCATTCAATACCGATCAGGGAGGAGCAATGTAGATGCAGATGCCTTGTCCAGACGTCCGCAGGCACCTGATGTTGCTGTGATACCCACGGATGGCGTGAGAGCTATTTGCAGTGTGAGTCGCCGAGAGCCGGAGGCCCCTGAGAGCCTTCATGGATGTGTTGCTGAAGCTTTGGGCCTACCCCCTGAAGGCGTGCCTTCTGCTTCAGTGAACTATATTGCTTTGGACCAATCTCCCTTGCCCATGCTCAATACGGCTGACTGGCAAGAGGCCCAACTACAAGATGCTGACATTCGTGATACACTACTTGCCAAAAGAGAGGGGCGAGGCCCCGCTGAGGTTGTCCCACCTACCCCAGAGGGCAAACTACTATTAAGAGAATGGACCAAACTAAAACTGATTCAGGGAGTGCTACACCGCACGACCACAGACCCTCTACAAAAGCAACGGAATCAACTAGTGCTGCCAAAAGATTACAGAGCCCTGGCCATGAGGGCCCTGCATGATGACTTTGGACATTTAGGGATGGAGAGGACCCTGGAACTTATCCGCAGTAGATTCTATTGGCCACGGATGGCTGAAGATGTTCGCCGGAAATGTGAGACCTGCGCGCGATGTGTGCAAAGGAAAACTCTGCCCACGAGGGCTGCATATCTGAAGAACATCACCAGCAACAAACCTCTGGAGCTGGTTTGCATTGATTTCTTGTCTTTAGAAGTGGACAAGAGGAATATTGGGAACATCCTAGTAGTGACCGACCATTACACGCGATATGCGCAGGCATATCCCACACGTGATCAGAAGGCCACTACCGTCGCTCGAGTACTGTGGGAAAAATATTTCTCAGTTTATGGATTCCCAGCCCGGATACACTCGGATCAGGGACGAGACTTTGAGAGTCACCTTCTGAAGGAGGTGCTGAGGATAGCAGGAATTAAAAAGTCAAGGACAACGCCTTATCACCCACAGGGTGACCCTCAGCCAGAGAGGTTCAACCAAACCCTGTTAGATATGTTAGGGACTTTGCGGCCAGAGCAGAAGGCAACCTGGAGCCAACATGTCGCATTTCTAGTGCACGCCTACAACGCCACAAAGAACGACGCTACGGGAGTCACCCCATATCTCTTAATGTTTGGGCGAGAACCAAGATTACCCATAGACCTGTGCTTTGGTGTATCCGAGGATGGAGATAGCTATGAAACTCACCAGCAATATCTATCCCGTCTACGAGAAAAGCTGCGGGATGCTTATCACTTAGCTACATCTGCAGCTCAGAAGAATGCAGGCCGCAACAAACATCGATATGATGCTAGGATACGTCTGCAAGAGCTCCAGCCAGGGGACAGAGTCCTGCTGCGAAATTTGGGTATTGCTGGCAAACACAAGATAGCTGACAGATGGAAGGCAATACCTTACTTAGTGATGGAAAAGCTAGGAGACCTGCCGGTCTACAAGATAAAGCCTGAAGAGGGTCCAGGGCAGACCAAAACCGTGCATAGAAACCTTTTGCTCCCTGTGGGAGAATTGGTAGGCAGCCCTTATGAGATGGGCCACAACAGGGCAACTGGGCAGAACGAAGGTGCTGTACCAAAGCCGCCTTCCAATGTGGACAGCCGGCCTCCTGCAGCTAACCTACCCCTATTCGGCACATCTGACAGTGAGTCTGAGGAGGAAGACACAACCATGGTGTATCCTGGGATGAAGACAAGATTTCAGTCTCGATCCGCTGAATCAGAAGAGAGCACATCCTCTTCCGCCCTAAACCCTATGGCAGAAGTATTTAGGCCCATTCCTGACATCCCTGAGCCACTGGTGGGACCCCCGTGTAATGACTTACACAGACTATTGGACAGTGGTGACATACAGATGGAGGATGTCCAGAGCACCTGCGACCCTCCACTGTTAGAACTAGAAATGCAGGGGCCTATGCCAGTGCCCGAGGGGAACTCACAGGAAACCTCCCCATCCATCACTCAAGAGGATGTCCCCTCTACCATAGCAACAGAGATTCTCAATAGGCGAGACAGGGTAATAAGACCAGTGAAACGGTTAACTTACGATGCACCTGGGGTGATTAGTGAGGAGCCTATACATTTAGCACACAGGTTTGTGAAAGCTAAAGTGGGCTATCTAATGCCTTTTGGAGGGGACCAATAAGTTGGTATAGTAGGGAATGTGATTTGTCGGGACGACAAATTCTTGGCTGGGGGGAGGATGTAAGCAGAGTCAGGATAAGCTCTACCCTGACATCTGGTGGAAAGAATGTGAGAGAGTGTATTTGCATAGGCACGCCCACCCTATCCCAGACTGCCAAGCTGTGAGACTGCTTGGTGACAAATGACTCACCCTCAGTTGGGTGGTACTGGCTAGACATGGGACATGGGTTCCAAAACCCAGAGAATTGAGAGAGGCTGGGGACAGGTATCTGTGCCTGGTGGTGTGGGCTCCTTGTGGAGCCAGAAGCACCAGTTGCACCCCCTCCTCTCTCCACTGTGGAATGTCAGAGTTGATTTTTTTTATTCCCTCAAGAATCTAAATACAGGTTACTGAGCTGAATGCACTTTGGGCTAATGGTGCACTAGCACTGGGGCTCTCCCACTAAGAGCTGAGGTCTCTAAGAGTTGAAATCACAAAAAAGCTGAAATGACTGAGCTGAGAGCATTGTGCTAGCTAGTGGGGGAGCCTGAAGATATGCTGTGGAACAGAGCAGCTGGCGGAGTGGAGCAGTTGCGGGGACGGCTGGAGCGGATCACGGGACAGCTGGTGGCAGCAGAGCGGCTGGCAGAGCGGAGTAGCTGTGGGACGGGTGGAGCGGCCCACAGAGTGAGCGGAGCTGAGCAGTTTTGCAGAGCAGCTCATGGAGCAGAGCAGCTGGTGGAGCGGAGCAGTTCCTGAGGACGGCTGGAGGAGCAGAGTGGAGCAGCTGGTAAAGCGGAGCAGTTCGTGGAGAAGGCGGAAGCAGAACCCACGGAGAGGCAGGGCAGTTGGCCCTGGACCACGTAAGGTGCCCCTTTCTACCCAGGCTGGGGGGAGGGACCTCTACAGATAGACTCTCGAACTCTGGGGTGGCATTGACCAGAGACTTTTGGGTTGTTGGACTTTGGGGTGATTGGACTTAAAACCCTAAGCGGAAAAAGGACAGTGCCAAACGTACTTGGAGGTGGGTTTTTGTTTATGGTTTGTGTTATAACCCTGTTTGTGCTGTTTCTCCAATGGGATGCCGCATTGATTCCTTCCTTTATTAAAAAAGATTTTGCTACACTCAGACTCCGTGCTTGCGAGAGGGGAAGTATTGCCTCCTAGAGGCGCCCAGGGGGGTGTGGTATGTGAGTGTCCCAGGTCACTGGGTGGGGGCTCGAGCCGGTTATGCATTGTGTTACTGAAACGGAACCCCTGGATACTGAACCCGGCCCTTGTTGCTGCCAACTAGAGGGGCAGAAGGGTTACAGATATCTGGCAGGATCTTGCAGCTAATCCTCCCCCCTGGTTGCGAGAGTGTAGAGCCCAAGCCATTAGGGCCTTAATGGCTCGGACCCCTGATCAGCATCGAGGTCGTCCCCCTGTGAAAAAGCCCTGTCCACCAGCTGTGATTCCTACTGCCCCTGATCCTATGCCCCCTCCTCCAGTGTACCCTGGCCTTCCGGCCTCCCCGGCACAATCCCCTCCTCCTGTATCGAATACCCCAGAAAGCAGCCCCCCCTCCTTTAAACCAACGACCCCAGAAGACAACTCGGGAGACAGTGACAGGGAGGACCTTAACGGTCAGGACTCCCCGATATCCGGCCGCCTGAGGAGTAGTCACGCTAGGACGGTCGAGGAGGCATGGAAAATAGTAGGCACCCCGGGAGATATCAAATTTGCTCTTACTAAGAGCCCCGCGGTAGACAAAACTGTGGCCGAGACAGTTCCGGTGCGTGAACTGCCCCTAAGGGAAACTGTGGGCCATGATGGTGGACTCACTATGATATAAGTTCCTTTCACCACCAGTGACCTGTATAATTGGAAGCACCAGAACCCCTCGTTCTCGGACGATCCCGCCCCATTAACAGCAGTTTTTGAAACCCTGGTCTCGGCCCATAACCCTACTTGGGGCGACATGAAAGTTGCTCTCAATACTCTACTCACTGCAGAGGAAAGGCGCTTGGTCCTTTCAAAGGCCCGGGAGGCACTAGTAGCAGGGGGAACGGATGCAGCTGACTTACCCGATCAGCTCCCTGAGGCTGCGCCCGCTTGGTCACATACAACTGCAGCGGGTCGAGAGCTCCATCACAAATATGCTTTAGCTATAGTACAGGGGATGAAACGCTGTATTAGGAAGACCCCAAATTGGGCCAAGCTGTATAATATTCGACAGGAAAAAATGAGAACCCAGCTGCCTTTTATGAGCGCTTGTGTAACACCTGTAAAAGATACACAGACCTCGACCCAGAGGATGCTAATGGAAAGCGAGTGCTCATTCCCCTCTTCATTGGGCAGTCCTATGAGGACATTAGGAAAAAACTGCAGAAATTAGATGGGGCATCGGGTAAAAACATAGAGGAGCTCTTAGAGATTGCGCTAAAAGTTTATGATCGCAGAGACGATGAGGAACGGAAAAAGGGGGCCCGCCTCCTGGCAATGGCCCTGAAGGGGGAAAGTGGGAAAGCGGGGGACAAAACTAAGGGACGAACAGGACTACAAGGGAAGGGAAAAAGCTCCCGTTTGGGGCGAAATCAGTGTGCTATCTGTAAGGAGGAGGGGCACTGGAAGAATGAATGCCCCCAGCGACATAGCAGGAGGGAGGGAAGCAGAAACAGAGTCCCACCTACGCCCGTTTTTTATAACGAGGCGCAAGGCGAGACATTTGTATAGGGAGGCCGAGGGACCCAGCGGCCCCTCCTGGCGGCACAGCCCGCTGGCCTGGATCCCACGGTAACAATTGAGGTAGGGGGCCGCCCAGTTGAAGCCCTTATTGATACAGGGGCTACCCTTAGCTTGCTTCCCCTTGCAGAGGCTCCCCGGGGGAGGGCTCAAGGGTATACTATAGTCCAAGGGATAGAAGGACAAAATATAAAGTTAGAAAAATCTCTTCCCCTCCTAGTAAAAGTAGGAGACTGTCATATATCCCACCAATTCGTTTGTAGCCCCTCCTGTCCCATTGCGCTGCTAGGACGAGATCTGCTTACTAAATTGCAGGCAGAAATCTCGTTCAATAATAATGGGACTATGGAAGTTAGGCTTCCCAAACAACAAATTTCTAACTATCAAATGGCCCTTTTGAATGTTGAAAATCCTCCCCCGGCACAGCCGGAGAGTGAGAGGAACCAGCTGTCGGGGGTTAACCTTGAGGTCTGGGCTGAGGAGGGAGGTTTTGCTCGGGCTCGAAACGCTTTACCAGTACACATTTCCCTTAAGGAGGGAAGTCGCTCAGTCCGAATTCGACAATACCCCCTTAAGCTAACCACTCGGATCGGACTGAAACCTCTGATTCACAAGTTTTTGCAGTGCGGTTGGTTAAGGGAGGGCACCTCCCCATACAATACTCCGATAATGGGAGTGCCTAAGCCTAATGGGCAATATCGATTAGTCCAAGACCTAAGGCAGATTAACAAGTTAATAGAGGCCCCCTATCCAGTTGTCCCAAACCCCCATACTATCTTGGGCCAAGTCCCCAAGAACCATAGCTGGTTTTCAGTGATAGATTTGAAAGACGCTTTCTTTTCTATACCCCTTGATCAGGAGTCTCAGAAACTGTTTGCCTTTGAATGGGAAGACCCAGACACCCATTACAAGGCTCAGTATCTCTGGACTGTTGTCCCCCAGGGACTTACTTGTGCACCCGAGATTTTTGGCAGCCAGCTAAAAAGAGACCTTGCCCCGTTCCTAGCTGGGCATCCCTCGTGTAACATAGTTCAGTACTGTGATGATTTACTCTTGAGCACTGAAACAGAGACAGCTTGTAAAGAACAGACAATAGAACTCCTTAACTTTCTTGGAGCACAGGGGTACAAGGTTTCCAGGGAAAAGGCCCAATTGGTTAAACAGCAGGTCACTTGTCTCGGATATCATCTTTGTCAGGGACGTCGTAGCTTAGGTAAAGATAGGATCCAGGCTATACTCGAAAGCCCACAACCCCGAAATCCCAGAGAGCTAAGGGCTTTCTTGGGACTGACCGGTTTTTGCCGGCTTTGGATCCCTGACTATGGAGGGAAGGCTAAACCATTATACGAGTCTCTTACTAAAGAGGGTCTGCTTAACTGGGTATGGACCAAGGAAAAAGAAAAAGCATTTCAAGAGCTTAAAGAAGCCTTGGTTCAGCCTCCCGCTCTGGCTCTCCCGGATCCCCGGAAGCCATTCACCCTATACGTTCATGAAAGGAGAGAGGTGGCATCGGGAGTCCTGTGTCAAAGGTCGGGACCAGCCTGGCGACCTGTGGGTTATTACTCTAAGGTACTGGACCCGGTCGCCAAGGGCTGGCCGGCTTGTTTACGAGCCGTGGCTGCAACCGCTCTCCTTGTACAGGAGGCTGAGAAACTAACCTTGGGTGGGGATACTGAGGTTGTAGTGCCCCATGGAATACCCCAGATACTGGGAACAGGAGCCGGGGAAAAGCATTTAAACCCCAGTCGGCATACTAGATATGAGGTGGGACTTTTGTTGGCCCCAAACCTAACTTTTAAGACAGTCAGCTCCCTTAATCCAGCTACCTTACTGCCAAATCCCCAAGTCCCTTATGGGACTAATCCCCCCCATGATTGTATTGAAGTCTTACAACAAGAAACTAAACCCCGCCCTGATCTTTCAGATTTACCCTGGTCCAATCCTGATATTGAAATGTACGTAGATGGATCTAGTTATGTAGAAGATGGGAAGCGATTTACAGGAGCAGCTGTCATAGTTAAGGAAGGAGAAATGTACAAGTTTAAGCTTAGCCCCAACTTATCTGCCCAGGCGGCGGAACTGGTGGCTCTTATTGAGGCTCTCCGGATGGGAACTGGAAAGACTATTAATGTATACACTGACAGTCGTTACGCATACATGGTGGTGCATGCCCACGGAACCCTATGGAAAGAAAGGGGTTTCATTACGGCTTCAGGCCAAAGAATAGCCCATGGGGCCCTTATCAAATCATTACTTGAGGCCCTGATGCTTCCCCTCCGGTTAGCAGTGATACACGTGCGTGCACATGGGAGGGCCCCTGAAACTGAACAACGAAAGTACAATAGAATGGCTGATCAAGCCGCGAAAGAAGCCGCACGAGAAGGAGCCATATGGCTCCTCTGGGTCCAGGATACGGAAGCCAGAACCCCTGATCCCCACTATACAGCAGAGGAAGTGTCCCATGCGCAGGCTGCAGGGGCCCAACAAACTCCCTCTGGGTGGTGGAAGTTGCCAGGGGGGGAGATTTTTGTACCTAGACCAGTACTTCAGGAGATTCTCCGATCCCTACATAAGGAGGGACATTTGGGATCAGGAGCTATGGTCGATTTGATCACCCGGTCCCTTCGGGGATTAGGTGCACACATGGAAGCCCAAAGAATTGTAAATAACTGCTCCGTTTGTCAGCGAACAAACCAAAAAGGGTGCGGTCCCCCTGCCCCAATGGGAGGTCGGCCCTGGGCTGCCTACCCTTTTCAAAGGTGGCAGGTGGACTTTGCTGAAGTCCCCCCTTGTAGGGGTTATAAGTATTTGCTTGTCTTTGTTGATCAATTTACTGGATGGGTGGAGTGTTACCCTACACGACATTGTCAGGCACGAGCCGTCACCAAAGCCCTGTTACATGAAATACTTCCCCGCTTCCACCTCCCGGAGGTGATTGAGTCAGACCGGGGAAGTCATTTTATCTCCCAGGTGGTTCAGCAGGTGTCACGAGCCCTTGGGATCCAATGGAAATTGCATACGCCCTGGAGACCACAAAGCTCGGGCCAAGTGGAAAGAATGAATAGAACTCTTAAGGACACTCTCACAAAACTGTGTATAGAATCTGGTTTGAAGTGGCCTGACGCTCTACCGCTCGCCCTTACTCGTATTCGGAGGGCCCCACGTAAGGGTCTGAAACTTTCACCCTTTGAACTGGTCTTTGGGTTCCCTCCCCGAGTACTCATTCCGGGGTACCGAGAGGATGTAAACTGGGAAGTGGGAAATGACTCTTTGTGGAAACAGGTTTCTGCGCTACAATCTGTTTTATTACAGTTACATCGATACGCAGCACCTTTCCAGACGCTTCCCTTGGAGCAACCTGTGCACTCCTTCCAGATCGGTGATCAGATCCTTGTCAAAAAGTGGAAGCGTGATCCCCTCACGCCACGGTGGGACGGTCCACATACTGTATCGCTCATCAGCCAGGCCGCCGTTAAGGTCCTTGGGAGCGACAAGTGGACGCACCATACTCGAGTAAAGCGGTTCCTGCACCCTGACCCAGAGGACAGCCTGACTGAAGAGGACATCAGCCCTCTGTCCTCTCCGGCTCCGGAAGCCCGGAGAGACACAGGCGAAGATTCTACTTGGGAGTACCAAGGACTGGAAGGACTAAAAGGACTGTTTAAGAAACAGAAACAATGAAACCATCCTTTGTTTTTCTGATATGTATGTTTAGTTATTCATATGGTTGGGAAAATAGGTTTATGCAACTAGGGGAAGTAATAGCTAATTCTTTTAATCTTACTAATTGTTGGGTATGTGGCGGTCCGGGAGAATTGAATGAGTGGCCCTGGGTAGCTCAGCCGGTACAGCCCAAGTGGTGGCTAAGCAGCTTAAGCGTAGTACACAAGGGAACGGGGAGGTGGGCTGAGGACAACGGCCCTTGGAGACTCTATTCTGCTGGAGTAGGTGTCTTTTGCCTTAATCGAACAAGACATGAGGGAAGGTATATGGGGGAAAGTAGGTGTGAATGGACTTTATCTCTGGGATTTGATTGCTGGGATCCCCACTGTCGCCCATATGACTGTTTCAAGTACCAAGGACGATGGAACTTGACCCATGTAAAGCTAACTAACAATAGCTGGGTAAGATGTTCCTACTGGAATCACAGGGGCGATGGTTGTAAAGCAGTAGGATTGGATGGGTACTTTGATGCCCTCTTTCTAAGTTGCCAGCGAGATAACACCACTAACAAGCACCATGTGGTACGGTGGTATCAATGGGCATGGCAACACCTTAATGGAACTCGAGTTACCCATTTTCGACAATTTTGGGGTAGTACCAACAGCCCAAAATTTGGCTGTAATTGTGTGTGGAAGGCAGGGGCTGGGGCGTGGAAATGTAACTACTGTAACCCAAATGTGGACAAATTCCTAGGGGGACCTATAGAATCCGGCAACGCCTTATACTGTGAGGAACCGGGCCCTGCTGATTCCCCTGAAACCTGGGATGGCCCCTTTGCCAATGGAATCTGGGCCTTAAAAGGCCACTATTGGATCTGTGGATCCCATGCTTATCGTAGGTTGCCTCCAAACTGGTCGGGAATATGTTACATAGGATATATTAGGCCTCTATTCTTTTTATTACCTCAAGCCCAAGGAAATAAATTGGGAGTTAAAGTTTATGATGATTTAGTTAGAGAAAAACGGTCTTTGGATTCCACTTTAACCGCTGGAAGTTCCCAAAATTGGGGAGCTCAAGAATGGCCCCCTGAAAGAATCATCAAACATTATGGACCGGCCACCTGGAACCCCAGTGAGCTTGTATCCGGGGCCAGGGAACCAATTTATAATCTAAATCGAATTATTAGGCTACAGGCTATCTTGGAAATAATAACTAACCAAACAGCTGCAGCACTAGACCTTTTGGCCGATCAATCAACTCAAATGAGACACGCAATTCTCCATCACCACATAGCTCTTGACTATTTGCTAGCAGAGGAAGGGGGACTCTGTGCAAAACTTAATGAGTCTAACTGCTGCTTACAAATAGACGATAATGGCCAGGCAGTGAAACAGTTAACTAAGGAGATGAGGAAAATAGCACATGTCCCAGTACAGACCTGGGGCGGCTGGGACACAGATTGGTTTACCTCCTGGCTACCGCAATGGGGATGGTTACGGAAAGGTTTCCTCCTTTTTAAACTCTTTATCACCATCCTATTAACAGTCGCTTGCTTCACCCCGTGCTTAATTGCAGTGGTCCGAAAACTGGCTAGTCAAGTTACATATCAACAAATGATAATATTATACAAGCCGGAAGAATCTAAGGTGCAAGGCCCATAAGCTCTTAAAATGTTTTTAAGGGGGGAAAACTTGATGGAAAAGGCCTAAGATTTAAAAAGGCCTGCGATTTCGGCTTCTGCCTCTTCTGCTTTTAGCTAAAGGATGGGCCTAGGAATTTGGATGATAAAAGGAACCTGAGGATCAAGGATAGGACAGGCATTTAATCTCATATTTAGCCATGTCAACTATTTACTAATTGGCCCGCTTGGCACGTAAATATATGCAGCTGTTTTCTCATGTATCCCCAAAGACATTTAATGCCAGAGGGTCAAGGCATGTACCTTATACTCCTTTCAAAATGACAAATGTATCCGCAACAGATGTCTCTTGTATCCCCCTCCCCAAAATAATACATGTATTCTGTGTAACCTGCTATCTATAGGTCAGCATAATGACGTAAACGGGATGAGAACTAAAGTTGTTTGTTGCTGATAATAAAAGGGGCTCATGTCGCCCATGAAAGGTGTGTTCTTCTTCTCTGGCACTAGTCGAGAAGAAACACCCATTCAGCTGAACGAAAATAAAGGTGTGGTACCCGTCTTCTTGTCCTCCGTGCCTCCTTGATGTAATTAGGTAAGCTCCAGGGGGAAACGGGCCCTATTTGGCCAACAGAGCTATGGTTCGGGAGCTCAGGGATTGGCCCCTGGAGCTGGGGTTGGGACCCTCGGGGGTTAGGCCCCTGGAGCTATGGTTCGGGAGCTCAGCGGTTGGGCCCCTAGAGTTGGTGTTGGGGCCCCCAGGGGTTGGGCCCCTGGAGCTGGGGTTGGAGCCCCGGGGGTTAGGCCCCTGGAGCTATGGTTCGGGCGCTCAGGGGTTGTGCTCTTGGAACTGGGGTCGAGGGCCCCAGGGGTTCGGCCCCTGTAGCCGGTGTTGTGGCCCCCGGGGGTTAGGCCCCTGGAGGTATGGTTCAGGCCCTCAGGGTTTGGGCCCCTGGAGCTGGTGTTGGGGCCCCCAGGGGGTGGGCCCCTGGAGCTGGGGTTGGGGCCCCTAGGGGTTAGGCCCCTGGAGCTATGGTTCGGGCGCTCAGGGGTTGGGCCCCTGGAGCTATGGTTTGGGCGCTCAGGGGTTTGGCCCATGGAGCTGGTGTTGGCGCCCCCAGGGTTTGGACCCCTGGAGCTGGGGTTGGGGCCCCCGGGGGTTAGGCCCCTGGAGCTATGGTTCGGGCGCTCAAGGGTTGGGCCCCTGGAGATGGTGTTGGAGCCCTCAGGGTTTAGGCCTCTGAAGGTATTCTTCGGGCGCTCAGGGGTTTGGCTCTTGGAGCTGGTGTTGGGGCCCACAGGGGTTAGGCCCCTGGAGCTATGGTTCGGGCGCTCAAGGGTTGGGCCCCTGGAGATGGTGTTGGAGCCCTCAGGGTTTAGGCCTCTGAAGGTATTCTTCGGGCGCTCAGGGGTTTGGCTCTTGGAGCTGGTGTTGGGGCCCACAGGGGTTAGGCCCCTGGAGCTATGGTTCGGGCGCTCAGGAGTTGGGCCCCTGGAGCTGGGGTTGGGGTCCCCGGGTGTTGGGGCCCTGGAGCTATGTTTCGGGTGCTCAGGGGTTGGGCCCCTGGAGCTGGTGTTGGGGCCCCCAGGGGTTGGGCCCCTGGAGCTGGGGTTGGGGCCCCCAGGGATTAGGCCCCTGGAGCTATGGTTCGGGCTCTCAGGGGTTGGGCCCCTGGAGCTGGTGTTGGGGCCCCCAGGGGTTGGGCCCCTGGAGCTATGGTTCGGGCGCTCAGGGGTTGGGCCCCTGGAGCTGGGGTCGAGGGCCCCAGGTTTGGGCCCCTTGAGCTGGGGTTGGGACCCCCGGGGGTTAGGCCCCTGGACCTATGGTTCGGGCGCTCAGGGCTTGGGCCCCTGGAGCTGGTGTTGGGGCCCCCACGGTTTGGGCCCCTGGAGCTGGGGTTGGGGCCCCTAGGGGTTAGGCCCCTGGAGCTATGGTTTGGGCGCTCAGGGGTTGGGCCTCTGGAGCTGGTGTTGGGCCCCCACGGGTTGGGCCCCAGGAGCTGGTGTTGGGGCCCCAGGGGTTAGGCCACTGTAGCTATGATTCGGGCGCGCAGGGGGTGGGCCCCTGGAGCTATGTTTCGGGCGCTCAGGGGTTGGGCCCCTGGAGCTGGGGTCAAGGGCCCCAGGGTTTGGACTCCTGGAGCTGGTTTTGGGGTCCCCTGGGTTTAGGCCCCTGGAGCAATGGTTCGGGCGCTCAGGGGTTAGGCCCCTGGAGGTATTGCTCGGGCACTCAGGGGTTGGGCCCTTGGAGCGAGTGTTGGGGCCCCCAGGGGTTAGGCCCCTGGAGCTATGGTTCGGGCGCTCAGGGGTTGGGCCCCTGGAGCTGTTATTGGGGCCCCCTGGGGTTGGGCCCCTGAAGCTGGTGTTGGGGCACCCGTGGGTTAGGCCCCTGGAGCTATGGTTTCGGGTGCTCAGGGGTTGGGCACCTGGAACTGGTGTTAGGGCCCCCAGGGTTTGGGCCACTGGAGTTGGGGTTGGGGCCTCCAGGGGTTAGGCCCCTGGAGCTGTGGTTCAGGCGCTGAGGGGTTGGGCCCCTGGAGTTGGTGTTTTAGCCCCGAGGGGTTGGGCCCCTGGAGCTGGTGTTGGAGTCCCAGGGGTTAGGTCCCTGGAGCTAGGGTTCGGGCGGTCAGGGGTTGGGCCCCTGGAGCTATGGTCCGGACGCTCAGTGGTTGGGCCTCTGGAGCTGGGGTCGAGGGCCCGAGGGTTTGGGCTCCTGGAGCTGGGGTTGGGGCCCCCGCGGGTTAGGCCCCTGCAGCTATGGTTCGGACGTTCAGGGGTTGGACCCCTGGAGCTGGTGTTGGGGCCTCCAGGGGTTGGGCCCCTGGATTTGGGGTTGGAGCCCCTAGCGTTTAGGCCCCTGGAGCTATGGTTCAGGCGCTTAGGGGTTGGGCCCCTGGAACTGGTGTTGGGGCCCCTAGGGGTTGGGCCCGTGGAGCCGGTGGTGGGGCCCCAGGGGTTAGGCCATTTGAGCTACGGTTCAGGCGCTCAGGGGTTGGGGCCCTGGAGCTATGGTTAGGCCGCTCAGGGGTTGGGCCCCTGGAGCTTTGGTTCGGGCGCTCAGGGGTTTTGCCCCTGGAGCTGGTGTTGGGGCCCCCAGGGGTTAGGCACCTGAAGGTATTGTTCGGGCGCTCAGGTGTTGACCCCGTTGAGCTGGCGTTGGGGCCACCAGGGATTAGGACCCTGGTGCTATGGTTCGGGCACTCAGGGGTTGGGCCCCTGGAGCTGGTGTTGGAGCCCAAGGGGTTGTTCCCCTGGAGCTGGTGTTGGGGCCACAGGGGTTAGGCCCCTGGAGCTATGGTACTGGCACAGCGGTTGGGCCCCTGGAGCTGGTGTTGGGGTCCCCAGGGGTTGGTCCCCTGGAGCTATGGTTCGGGCGCTCTGGGGTTGGGCCCCTGGAGCTGGTGTTGGGGCCCCCAGGGGTTGGGCCCCTGAAGCTGGGGTTGGGGCCCCCTGGGGTTAGGCCCCTGGAGCTGGTGTTGGGGCCCCTAGGGGCTAGGCCCCTGGAGCTATGGTTCGGGCGCTCAGGGGTTGGGCCCCTGGAGCTGGTGTTGGGGCCCCCAGGGGTTTGGCCCCTGGAGCCGGTGGTGGGGCCCCAGGGGTTAGGCCGTTTGAGCTATGGTTCAGGCGCTCAGGGGTTGGGTCCCTGAAGCTGGTGTTGGGGTCCCAGGGGTTAGGCCCCGGAGCTATGGTTCGGGCGCTGAGGGGTTGGGCCCCTGGAGTTGGGGTCGAGGGCCCCAGGGGTTGGGCCCCTGGAGCTGGGGTTTGTGCCCCCGGGGGTTAGGCACCTGGAGCTATGGTTCGGGCGCTCAGGGGTTGGGCCCCTGTAGCTGGTGTTGGGGCCCCCAGGGGTTGGGATCCTGGAGCTCGGGTTGGGGGCCCTAGGGGTTAGGCCCCTGGAGCTATGGTTCGGGCACTCAGGGGTTGGGCCCCTGGAGGCATGGTTCGGGGGCTCAGGGGTTGGGCCCCTGGAACTGGGGTCGAGGGCCCCATTGTTTGGACCCCTGGAGCTGGGGTTGGGGCCCCCTGTGGTTAAGCCCCTGGAGCTATGGTTCGGGCGCTCAGGGGTTGGGCCCCTGGAGCTGGTGTTGGGGCCCCCAGGGGTTTGGCCCCTTGAGCTATGGTTCGGGCGCTCAGGTTTTGGGCCCTTGGAGCTGGGGTGGGGGCCCCCAGGGGTTAGGCCGCTGTAGCTATGGTTCGAGCGCTCAAGGGTTGGGCCCCTGGAGCTGGTGTTAGGGCCCACAGGGGTTAGGTCCCTGGAGGTATTGTTCGGGCTATCAGGGATTGGGCCCCTGGAGCTGATGTTGGGACCCCCAGGGGTTCGGCCCCTTTAGCTATGATTCGGGCGCTCAGGGGTTGGGCCCCTGGAGCTGGGGTTGGGACCCCCGGGGGTTAGGCCGCTGGAGCAATGGTTCGGGCGCTCAGGGGTTGGGCCCCTGGAGCTGGTGTTGGGGCCCAAGGGGTTGTTCCCCTGGAGCTGGTGTTGGGGCCACAGGGGTTAGGCCCCTGGAGCTATGGTACTGGCACAGCGGTTGGGCCCCTGGAGCTGGTGTTGGGGTCCCCAGGGGTTGGTCCCCTGGAGCTATGGTTCGGGCGCTCTGGGGTTGGGCCCCTGGAGCTGGTGTTGGGGCCCCCAGGGGTTGGGCCCCTGAAGCTGGGGTTGGGGCCCCCTGGGGTTAGGCCCCTGGAGCTGGTGTTGGGGCCCCTAGGGGCTAGGCCCCTGGAGCTATGGTTCGGGCGCTCAGGGGTTGGGCCCCTGGAGCTGGTGTTGGGGCCCCCAGGGGTTTGGCCCCTGGAGCCGGTGGTGGGGCCCCAGGGGTTAGGCCGTTTGAGCTATGGTTCAGGCGCTCAGGGGTTGGGTCCCTGAAGCTGGTGTTGGGGTCCCAGGGGTTAGGCCCCGGAGCTATGGTTCGGGCGCTGAGGGGTTGGGCCCCTGGAGTTGGGGTCGAGGGCCCCAGGGGTTGGGCCCTGGAGCTGGGGTTTGTGCCCCCGGGGGTTAGGCACCTGGAGCTATGGTTCGGGCGCTCAGGGGTTGGGCCCCTGTAGCTGGTGTTGGGGCCCCCAGGGGTTGGGATCCTGGAGCTCGGGTTGGGGGCCCTAGGGGTTAGGCCCCTGGAGCTATGGTTCGGGCACTCAGGGGTTGGGCCCCTGGAGGCATGGTTCGGGGGCTCAGGGGTTGGGCCCCTGGAACTGGGGTCGAGGGCCCCATTGTTTGGACCCCTGGAGCTGGGGTTGGGGCCCCCTGTGGTTAAGCCCCTGGAGCTATGGTTCGGGCGCACAGGGGTTGGGCCCCTGGAGCTGGTGTTGGGGACCCCAGGGGTTTGGCCCCTTGAGCTATGGTTCGGGCGCTCAGGTTTTGGGCCCTTGGAGCTGGGGTGGGGGCCCCCAGGGGTTAGGCCGCTGTAGCTATGGTTCGAGCGCTCAAGGGTTGGGCCCCTGGAGCTGGTGTTAGGGCCCACAGGGGTTAGGTCCCTGGAGGTATTGTTCGGGCTATCAGGGATTGGGCCCCTGGAGCTGATGTTGGGACCCCCAGGGGTTCGGCCCCTTTAGCTATGATTCGGGCGCTCAGGGGTTGGGCCCCTGGAGCTGGGGTTGGGACCCCCGGGGGTTAGGCCGCTGGAGCAATGGTTCGGGCGCTCAGGGGTTGGGCCCCTGGAGCTGGTGTTGGGGCCCCCAGGGGTTGGGCCCCTGTAGCTGGGGTTGGGGCCCCTAGGGGTTAGGCCCCTGGAGCTATGGTTCGGGTGCTCAGGGGTTGGGCCCCTGGAGCTGGTGTTGGGGCCCCCAGGTGTTGGGCCCCTGGAGCTGGTGTTGGGGCCCCAGGGGTTAGGTCCCTGGAGCTATGGTTCGGGCGCTCAGGGGTTGTGCCCCTGGAACTGGGGTCGAGGGCCACAGGGTTTGGACCCCTGGAGCTGGGGTTGGGGCCCCCTGGGTTTAGGCCCCTGGAGCTATGGTTCGGGCGCTCACAGGTTGGGCCCCTGGAGCTGGTGTTGGGGCCCCCAGGGGTTAGGCCCCTGGAGGTATTGTTCGGGCGCTCAGGTTTTGGTCCCTTAGAGCTGGGGTTGGGGCCCCCAGGGGTTAGGCCCCTGTAGGTATGGTTCGAGCACTCAGGGGTTGGGCTCCTGGAGCTGGTGTTGGGGCCCCCAGGGGTTAGGCCCCTGGAGCTATGGTTCGAGCGCTCAAGGGTTGGACCTGTGGAGCTGGTGTTGGGGCCCACAGAGGTTGGGAACCTGGAGCTTGGGTTGGGGCTCCCGGAGGTTAGGCCCCTTGAGCTATCGTTCGGGCGCTCAGGGTTTGGGCCCCTGGAGCTGGTGTTGGGGCCCCCAGGGGTTGGGACCCTGAAGCTGGGGTTGGGGCCCCAGGGGTTAGGCGATTTGAGCTATGGTTCAGGGCTCAGGGGTTGGGCCCCTGGAGCTATCGTTCGGGTGCTCAGGAGTTGGGCCCCTGGAGCTATGGTTCGGGCGCTCAGGGGTTGGGCCCCTGGAGCTGGTGTGGGGGCCCCCAGGGGTTAGGCAACTGGAGGTATTGTTCGGGCGCTCAGGGGTTTGGCCCCTGGAGCTGGTGTTGGGGCCCCAGGGGTTGGGCCCCTGGAGCTGGTGTTGGGGCCTCAGGGGTTAGGCCCCTGGAGCTATGGTTCGGGCGCTCATGGGTTGGGCCCCTGGAGCTATGGTTCGGGGACTCAGGGGTTGGGATCCTGGAGCTGGTGTTGGGGCCCCCAGGGGTTGGGCCTCTGGAGCTGGGGTTGGGGTCCCCAGGGGTTAGGCCCCTGGAGCTATAGTTTGGGAGCTCAGGTTTTGGGCCCTTGGAGCTTGGGTGGGGGCCCCCAGGGGTTAGTTCCCTGGAGGTAGTGTTCGGGCGCTCAGAGGTTGGGCCCCTTTAACTGGTGTTGGGGCCCCCCTTGGGTTAGGCCCCTGGAACTATGGTTCAGGCGCTCAGGGGTTGGACCCCTGGAGCTGGTGTTGGGGCCCCCAGTGGTTGGGCCCCTGGAGCTGTGGTTGGGGCCCCCGGGGGTTAGACCCCTGAAGCTATGGTTCGGGCGCTCAGGGTTTGGGCCCCTGGAGCTGGTGTTGGGTCCCCCAGGGGTTGGGCCCTTGGAGCTGGGGTTGGGGCCCCCAGGGGTTAGGCCCCTGGAGCTATGGTTCGGGAGCTCAGGGGTTGGGCCTCTGGAGCTGGTGTTGGGGCCCCCAGTGGTTGGGCCCCTGGAGCTGGTGTTGGGGTCCCAGGGGATAGGCCCCTGGAGCTATGGTTCGGGCACTCAGGGGTTGGGCCCCTGGAGCTGGTGTTGGGGCCCCAAGGGGTTAAGCCCCTGGAGCTGGGGTTGGGGCCCCCAGGGGTTAGGCCGCTGGAGCATTGGTTCGGGCGCTCAGGGGTTGGGCCCCTGGAGCTGGTGTTGGGGCCCCAAGGGGTTGGGCCCCTGGATCTGGTGTTGGGGCCCCAGGGGTTAGGCCCCTGAAGCTATGGTTCGGGCGCTCAGGGGTTGGGCCCCTGGAGCTGGGGTCGTGGGCCCCAGGGGTTGCGTCCCTGGAGCTGGGGTTGGGTCCCCCAGGAGTTAGGCCCCTGGAGCTATGGTTCGGGCGCTCAGGGGTTGTGCCCTTGGAGCTGGTTTGAGGGCTCCCATGTGTTAGGCCCCTTGAGATATAGTTCGGGCTCTCAGGGTTTGGGCTCCTGGAGCTGGTGTTGGGGCCCCAGTGGTTGGGACCCTGGAGCTGGTGTTGGGGCCCCAGGGGTTAGGCCCCTGGAGCTATGGTTCGGGGGCTCAGGGGTTGGGCCCCTGGAGCTGGTGTTGGGGCCCCCAGGGGTTGCGCCCCTGGAGCTATGGTTTGGGCGCTCTGGGGTTGGGCCCCTGGAGCTGGTGTTGGGGCCCCCAGGGGTTGGGCCCCTGTAGCTGGGGTTGGAGCCTCGGGGTTTTGGTCCCTGGAGCTATGGTTCGGGCGCTAAGGGGTTGGGCCCTTGGAGCTGGTGTTCGGGTCCCAAGGGTTAGGCTCCGGATCTATGGTTCGGGCGCTCAGGGGTTGGGCCCCTGGAGCTGAGGTCGAGGGCCCCAGAGGTTGGGCCCCTGGTGCTGGGATTTGGGCCCCCGGGGGTTAGGCCCCTGGAGCTATGGTTCGGGCGGTCAGGGGTTGGGCCCCTGGAGCTGGTGTTGGGTCCTCCAGACGTTTGGCCCCTGGAGCTGGGGTTGGGGCCCCTAGGGGTTAGGCCCCTGGAGCTATGATTTGGGCGCTCAGGGGTTGGGCCTCTGGAGCTGGTGTTGGGGCCCCCAGTGGTTGGGCCCCTGGAGCTGGTGTTGGGGTCCCAGGGGATAGGCCCCTGGAGCTATGGTTCGGGCACTCAGGGGTTGGGCCCCTGGAGCTGGTGTTGGGGCCCCAAGGGGTTAAGCCCCTGGAGCTGGGGTTGGGGCCCCCAGGGGTTAGGCCGCTGGAGCATTGGTTCGGGCGCTCAGGGGTTGGGCCCCTGGAGCTGGTGTTGGGGCCCCAAGGGGTTGGGCCCCTGGATCTGGTGTTGGGGCCCCAGGGGTTAGGCCCCTGAAGCTATGGTTCGGGCGCTCAGGGGTTGGGCCCCTGGAGCTGGGGTCGTGGGCCCCAGGGGTTGCGTCCCTGGAGCTGGGGTTGGGTCCCCCAGGAGTTAGGCCCCTGGAGCTATGGTTCGGGCGCTCAGGGGTTGTGCCCTTGGAGCTGGTTTGAGGGCTCCCATGTGTTAGGCCCCTTGAGATATAGTTCGGGCTCTCAGGGTTTGGGCTCCTGGAGCTGGTGTTGGGGCCCCAGTGGTTGGGACCCTGGAGCTGGTGTTGGGGCCCCAGGGGTTAGGCCCCTGGAGCTATGGTTCGGGGGCTCAGGGGTTGGGCCCCTGGAGCTGGTGTTGGGGCCCCCAGGGGTTGCGCCCCTGGAGCTATGGTTTGGGCGCTCTGGGGTTGGGCCTCTGCAGCTGGTGTTGGGACCCCCAGGGGTTGGGCCCCTGGAGCTGGTGTTCGGGCCCCAGGGTTTAGTCCCCTGAAGCTATATTTCGGGCAGTCAGGTGTTGGGCCCCTGGAGCTATGGTTCTGGCGCTCAGGGGTTGGGCCCCTGGAGCTGGAGTTGGGGCCCCCAGAGGTTGGGCCCCTGGTGCTGGGGTTGGGGCCCCCGGGGGTTAGGCCCCTGAACCTATGGTTCGGGCGCTCAGGGGTTGGGCCCTTGGAGCTTGGGTGGGTGCCCTTAGGGGTTAGGCCCCTGGAGCTATGGTTCGGGCGCTCAGGGGTTGGGCCCTTGGAGCTGGTGTTGGGGCCCACAGGGGTTAGGCCCCTGGAGCTATGGTTCGGGCGCTCAGGAGTTGGGCCCGTGGAGCTGATGTTGGGGCCCCCAGGGGTCGGGTCCCTGGAGCTGGTGTTGGGGCCCCAGGGGTTAAGCTCCTGGAACTATGGTTTGGGCGCTCAGGGGTTCGGCCCCTGGAGCTGATGTTGGGGCCCCCAAGGGTTGGGCCCCTGGAGCTATGGTTTGGGCGCTCTGGAGTTGGGCCCCTGGAGCTGGTGTTGGGGCCCCCAGGGGTTAGGCCCCTGGAGCTGGTGTTGGGGCCCCAGGGGTTAGGCCCCTGGAGCTATGGTTTGGGGGCTGAGGGGTTCGTCCCTGGAGCTATGGCTCGGGCGCTCATGGTTTGGGCCCCTGGAGCTATGGTTCGGGCTCTCAGGGGTTGGGATCCTGGAGCTGGTGTTGGGGCCCCCAGGGGTTGGGGCCCTGGAGCTATAGTTCGGGAGCTAAGGTTCTGGGCCCTTGTAGCTGGAGTGGGGGCCCCCAGGGGTTAGTTCCCTGGAGGTATTGTTCGGGCGCTCAGGGGTTGGGCCCCTTTAACTGGTGTTGGGGCCCCCAGGGGTTAGGCCCCTGGAGCTATGGTTCGGGCGCTCAAGGGTTGGGCCCCTGGAACTGGTGTTGGGGCCCCCAGGGGTTGGGCCCCTGGAGCTGAGCTTGGGTCCCCCAGGGTTAAGGCTCCTGGAGCTATGGTTAGGGCGCTCAGGGGTTGGACCCCTGCAGGTGGTGTTCGGGTCCCCAGGGGTTAGGCCCCTGGAGCTGGCGTTCGGGCCCCTAGAGGTACGGCCCCTGGAGCTATGGTTCAGGCTGTCAGGGGTTGGGCCCCTGGAGCTATGGTTCGGGCGCTCAGGGTTTGGGCCCCTGGAGCGTGGTGTTGGGGCCACCAGGGGTTGGGCTTCTGGGGCTGGGGTTGGGTCCCCCAGGGATTAGGCCCCTGGAGCTATGGTTCGGGCGTGTAGGTGCTGGGCCCTTGGAACTGGGGTGGGGGCCCCCAGGGGTTAGGCCCCTGCAGGTATTGTTCGGGCGCTCAGGGGTTGGGCCCCTGGAGCTGGTGTTGGGGCCTCGAGGGGTTAGGCCCCTGGAGCTATGGTTCGGGGGCTCAGGGGCTGTGCACCTGGAGGTGGTGTTGGGGCTCCCAGGGGCTGGTCCCCTGGAGCTGGTGTTGGAGCCCCAGGGGTTAGGCCCCTGGAGCTGGGGTTGGGGTCCCCGGGGGTTAGGCCCCTGGAGCTATGGTTCGGGCGCTCAGGGGTTGGGCCCCTGGAGCTGGTGTTGGGGCCCCCAGGGGTTGGGGCCCTGGAGCTGGTGTTGGGGCCCCAGGGCTTAGGCCCCTGGAGGTATAGTTTGGGCGCTCAGGTGTTGGGCCGTTGGAGCTGGGGTGGGGGCCGCCCGGGCTTAGGCCCCTGTAGCTAGGGTTCGAGCGCTCAGGGGTTGGGCCCCTGGAGGTGGTCTTTGGCCCCCAGGGGTTAGGCCCTTTGAGGTATTGTTCGGGCGCTCAGGGGTTGGGCCTCTGGAGCTGGTGTTGGGGCCCCCAGGGGTTAGGGCCCTGGAGCTATGGTTCGGGCACTCAGGGGTTGGGCCCCTGGAACTGGTGTTGGGGCCCCCAAGGGTTGGGCCCCTGGAGCTGGGGTTGGTGCCCCCGGGGGTTAGGCCCCTGGATCTGGTGTTCGGGCCACAGGGGCTAGGCCCCTGTAGCTATGGTTCGAGCGCTCATGTGTTGGGGCCCTGGAGCTGCTGTTGGGGTCCCCAGGGATTAGGCCCCTGGAGGTATTGTTCGGGTGCTCAGGGGTTGGGCCCCGGGAGCTGGTGTTGGTGCCCCCAGGGGTTAGGCCCCTGGAGCTATGGTTCGGGCGCTCAGGGGTTGGGCCCCTGGAGCTGGTGTTGGGGCCCCCAGGGGTTTTGCCTCTGGAGCTGGGGTTGGGGCCTCCGGGGGTTAGGGCCGTGGAGCTATGGTTCGGGCGCTGAGAGGTTGGGCCCCTGGAGCTGGTGTTGTGGCCCCCAGGGGTTGAGCCCCTGGAGCTGGGGTTGGGGAACCCGAGGGTTAGGCCCCTGGAGCTATGGTTCGGGCGCTCAGGGATTGGGCCCCTGGAGCTGGTGTTGGGGCCCCCATGGGTTGGGACCCTGGAGCTGGGGTTGTGGCCCCCAGGGGTTAGGCCCCTGGAGCAATGGTTCGGGTGCTCAGGGGTTGGGCCCCTGCATCTGGTGTTGGGCCCCCCAGAAGTTGGGACCCTGGAGCTGGTGTTGGGGCCCCAGGGGTAACCCCCACGGACCCGAACCCCAGTTCCAGGGGCCCAATCCCTGGGGGCCCAAACACCAGCTCCAAGAGCCCAACCCCTGGGAGCCAAAACACCAGCTCCAGGGGCACAATCCCTGAGCGCCCGAACCATAGCTCCAGGGACCTAACCCCCGGGGGCCCCCACCCCAGCTCCAGGGGCCCAACCCTTGGGGGCCCCAACACCAGCACCAGGGGCCAAACCCCTGAGCGCCCGAACCATAGCTCCAGGGGCCTAACCCCCGGGGACCCCAACCCCAGCTCCAGGGGCCCAACCCCTGAGCGCCCGAACCATAGCTCCAGGGGCCTAACCCTCGGGGGCCCCAACCCCAGCTCCAGGGGCCCAACCCCTGAGGGCCCCAACACCAGACACAGCGGTCCATCCCCTGAGCGCCCGAACCATAGCGCAAGGGGCCTAACCCCCGGGGGCCCCAACCCCAGCTCCAGGGGCTCAACCCCTGGGGCCCTTGAGCCCAGCTCCAGGGGCCCAACCCCTGAGCGCCTGAACCATAGCTCCAGAGGCCCAACCCCTGAGCGCCTAAACCATAGCTCAAATGGCCAAACCCTAGGGGCCCCAACACCAGCTCCAGGGGCCCAACCCCTGGGGGCCCCAACACCAGCTCCAGGGGCCCAACCCCTGAGCGCCCGAACCATAGCTCCAGGGGCCTAACCCGCGGGGGCCCCAACCCCAGCTCCAGGGGCCCAACTCTTGCGGGCCCCAACACAAGCTCCAGGAGCACAAACCCTGGGGGCCCCAACAGCAGCTCAAGGGGCCCAACCCCAGAGCGACCAAAACATAGCTCCAGGTGCCCAGTCCCTGGGGGCCCCATCACAAGCTCCAGGGGCGAAAACCCTGAGCGCCCGAACCATAGCTCTAGGGGCCTAACCTCTGGGGCCCCAACACCAGCTCCAGGGGCCCGACCCCTGGGGGCCCCAACAACAGCACCAAGGGCCCAGCCCCTGAGCGCCCGAACCATAGCTCCAGGGGCCTAATCCCTGGGGGCCCCAACACCAGCTCTAAGTGCCCAACCTCTGAGCGCCCGAACAATACCTCCAGGGGACTAACCCCTGGGGGCCCGAAAACCAGCTCCACGGGCCCAACCCCTGAGTGCCGGAATCATAGCTCCAGGAGCTTAACCCCTGGGGGCCCCCACCCCAGCTCCAAGGACCCAACCCCTGAGCCCCCGAACCATAGCGCCAGGGGCCTTAACCCCAGGGACCCCAACCCCAGCTCCAGGGGCCCAACCCCTGGGGCCCTCGACCGCAACTCCAGGGGCCAAAACCCTGAGCGCCAGAACCATAGCTCCAGGGGCCAAACCCCTGAGCGCCCGAACCATAGCTCCAGGTGCCTAACCCCTTTGGCAGAAACACCAGCTTCAGGGGCCCAACCCGTGAGGGCCCCAACACCAGCTCCAGGGGCCCAACCCCTGAGCGCCCGAACCATAGCTCCAGGAGCCTAATTCCCGGGGGCCCAAACTGCAGCTCCAGGGGCCCAACCCCTGGGGGCCACAACACCAGCTCCAGGGGTCCAACCCCTGAGCGCCAGAACCATAGCTCCAGGGGCCTAACCCCTGGGGGCCCGAACACCACCTCCAGGGGCCCAACCCCTGAGCGCCCGAACAATACTTCCAGGGGCCTAACCCCTGGGGGCCCCAACACCAGCTCCAGGGGCACAATCCCTGAGAGCTCGAACCATAGCTACAGGGGCCTAACCCCTGAGGGCCCGCACCCCAGCTCCAAAGGCCCAAAACCTGAGCGCCCGAACCATAGCTCCAGGGGCCTAACCCCTGGGGCCCCAGCACCAGCTCCAGGGGCCCAACGCCTTGGGGCCCCATCACCAGCTCCAGGGGCCCAACCCGTGAGCGCCCGAACCATAGCTCCAGGGGCCTAACCTCCGGGGGTCCCAACCCCAGCTCCAGGGGCCCAACCCCTGGGGGCCCCAACACCACCTCCAGGGGTCAAACCGCTGAGTGCCCGAACAATACCTCCAGGGGCCCAACCCCTAGAGTACCGAAAACCAGCTCCAGGGGCCCAACCCCTGAGCGCCCAAACCATAGCTCCAGGGGCCTAACCCCTAGGGTCCCCTACCCCAGCTCCAGGGGCCCAACCAAAGAGAGCCAGAACCATAGCTCCAGGGGCCCAACCCCTGAGCGCCCGAGCCATAGCTTCAGGGGCCTAAATTCTGGGGGCCCCAACACCAGATCCAGGGGCCCAACCCCTGAGCGCCCGAACAATACCTCCAGGGGCCAAACTCCTGGGGGCCCCAACACCAGCTCCAGGGGCCCAACCCCTGGTGTCCCGAAAACCAGCTCCAGGGGCCCAACCCCTGAGCGCCGAAACCATAGCTCCAGGGGCCTAACCCCTAGGGGCCCCAACACCAGCTCAAGGGGCCCAACCCCAGAGCGACCGAAACATAGCTCCAGGTGCCCAGTCCCTGGGGGCCTCAACACCAGCTCCAGGGGCCAAACCCCTGAGCGCCCGAACCATAGCTCCAGGGGCCTAACCTCTGGGGCCCCAACACCAGCTCCAGGGGCCCAACCCCTGGGGGCCTCAACACCAGCTACAGGGGCCCAACCCCTGAGCGCCCGAACAATACCTTCAGGGGCCTAACTCCTGGTGGCCCCAACACCAGCTCCAGGGGCCCAACCCCTGGGGGCCCCAACACCAGCTCCAGGGGCCCAACCCCTGAGCGCCCGAACCATAGCTCCAGGGGCCTAACGCGCGGGGGCCTCAACCCCAGCAACAGGCGCCCAACCCTTGCGGGCCCCAACACCAGCTCCAGGAGCCCAACCCCTGGGGGCCCCAACACTAGCTCAACGGGTTCAACCCCAGAGTGACCGAAACATAGCTCCAGGGGCCCAGTCCCTGGGGGCCCCAACACCAGCTCCAGGGGCCAAACCACTGAGCGCCCGAACCATAGCTCCAGGGGCCAAACCCCTGGGGCCCCAACACCAGCTCCATGGGCCCAACCCCTGGGGGCCCCAAGAACAGCTCCAAGGGCCCAGCCCCTGAGCGCCCGAACCATAGCTCCTGGACCCTAATCCCTGGGGGCCCCAACACCAGCTCCAAGGGCCCAACCTCTGAGCGCCCAAACAATACCTCCAGGGGACTAACCCCTGGGGGCCCCAACACCAGCTCCACGGGCCCAACCCCTGAGTGTCCGAAACATAGCTCCAGGAGCTTAACCCCTGGGGGACCCCACCCCAGCTCCAAGGACCCAACCCCTGAGCGCCCGAACCATAGCGCCAGGGGCCTAAGCCCCGGGGGCCTCAACCCCAGCTCCAGGGGCCCAACCCGTGGGGACCTCGACCCCAACTCCAGAGGCCAAAACCCTGAGCGCTCGAACCATAGCTCCAGGGGCCCAACCCCTGAGCGCCCGAACCATAGCTCCAGGTGCCTAACCCCTGGGGCAGCAACATCAGCTCCACGGGCCCAACCCGTGGGGGCCCCAACATCAGCTCAAGGGGCCCAACCCCTGAGCGCCCGAGCCATAGCTCCAGGAGCCTAATTCCCGGGGGCCCCAACCCAAGCTTCAGGGGCCCAACCCCTGGGCGCCCCAACACCAGCTCCAGGGGTCCAACCCCTGAGCGCCCGAAATATAGCTCCAGGGGCCTATCCCCTGGGGGCCCGAACACCACCTCCAGGGGCCCAGCACCTGAGCCACCGAACAATAAATGCAGGGGCCTAACCCCTGGGGGCCCCAACCCCAGCTCTAGGGGCCCAATCCCTGAGAGCTCGAACCATAACTACAGGGGCCTAACCCCTGAGGGAACCCACCCCAGCTCCAAAGGCCCAAAACCTGAGCGCCCGAACCAAAGCTCCAAGGGCCTAACCCCTGGGGAACCAACACCAGCTCCAGGGGCCCAACCCGTGGGGGCCCCAACACCAGCTCCAGGGGCTCAACCCCTAGGGGCCACAACACCAGCTCCAGGGGTCCAACCCCTGAGCGCCCGAACCATAGCTCCAGGAGCCTAATTCCCGGGGGCCCCAACTCCAGCTCCAGGGGCTCAACCCCTAGGGGCCACAACACCAGCTCCAGGGGTCCAACCCCTGAGCGCCCGAACCATAGCTCCAGGGGCCTAACCCCTGGGGGCCCGAACACAACCTCCAGGGGCCCAACCCCTGAGCGCCCGAACAATACTTCCAGGGGCCTAACCCCTGGGGGCCCCAACACCAGCTCCAGGGGCACAATCCCTGAGAGCTCGAACCATAGCTACAGGGGCCTAACCCCTGAGGGCCCCCACCCCAGCTCCAAAGGCCCAAAACCTTAGCGCCCGAACCATAGCTCCAGGGGCCTAACCTCCGGGGGTCCAAACCCAGCTCCAGCGGCCCAACCCCTGGGGGCCCCAACACCACCTCCAGCGGTCCAACCCCTGAGTGCCCGAACAATACCTCCAGGGGCCAAACTCCTGGGGGCCCCAACACCAGCTCCAGGGGCCCAACCCCTGGAGTCCCGAAAACCAGCTCCAGGGGCCCAACCCCTGAGCGCCCAAATCATAGCTCCAGGGGCCTAACCCCTAGGGGCCCCAACCCCAGCTCCAGGGGCCCAACCCCTGGGGCCCTCGACCCCAGCTCCAGGGGCCCAACCAAAGAGCGCCAGAACCATAGCTCCAGGGGCCCAACCCCTGAGCGCCCGAACCATAGCTTCAGGGGCCTAAACTCTGGGGGCCCCAACACCAGATCTAGGGGCCCAACCCTTGAGCGCCCGAACAATACCTCCAGGGGCCAAACTCCTGGGGGCCCCAACACCAGCTCCAGGGGTCCAACCCCTGGAGTCCCGAAAACCAGCTCCAAGGGCCGAACCCCTGAGCGCCCAAACCATAGCTCCAGGGGCCTAACCCCTAGGGGCCCCAACACCAGCTCAAGGGACCCAACCCCAGAACGACCGAAACATAGCTCCAGGTGCCCAGTCCCTGGGGGCCTCAACACCAGCTCCAGGGGCCAAACCCCTGAGCGCCCGAACCATAGCTCCAGGGGCCTAACCTCTGGGGCCCCAACACCAGCTCCAGGGGCCCAACCCCTGGGGGCCCCAACACCAGCTCCAGGGGCCCAACCACTGAGCGCCCGAACCATAGCTCCAGGGGCCCAACCACTGAGCGCCCGAACCATAGCTCCAGGGGCCCAATCCCTGAGCGCCTCAACCATAGCTCAAATGGCCTAACCCCTGGGGCCCCAACACCAGCTCAGGGGCCCAACCCCTGGGGGCCCCAACATCAGCTCCAGGGGCCCAACCCCTGAGCGCCCGAACCATAGCTCCAGGGGCCTAACCCGCGGGGGCCTCAACCCCAGCAACAGGGGCCCAACCCTTGCGGGCCCCAACACCAGCTCCAGGAGCCCAACCCCTGGGGGCCCCAACACCAGCTCAACGGGCCCAACCGCAGAGTGACCGAAACATAGCTCCAGGGGCCCAGTCCCTGGGGGCCCCAACACCAGCTCCAGGGGCCAAACCCCTGAGCGCCCGAACCATACCTCCAGGGGCCAAACCCCTGGGGCCCCAACACCAGCTCCATGGGCCCAACCCCTGGGGGCCCCAAGAACAGCTCCAAGGGCACAGCCCCTGAGCGCCCGAACCATAGTTCCTGGACCCTAATCCCTGGGGGCCCCAACACCAGCTCCAAGGGCCCAACCTCTGAGCGCCCGAACAATACCTCCAGGGGACTAACCCCTGGGGGCCCCAACACCAGCTCAAAGGGCCCAACCCCTGAGTGTCCGAAACATAGCTCCAGGAGCTTAACCTTTGGGGGACCCCACCCCAGCTCCAAGGATCCAACCCCTGAGCGCCCGAACCATAGCGCCAGGGGCCTAACCCCCGAGGGCCCCAACCCCAGCTCCAGGGGCCCAACCCCTGGGGCCCTCGACCCCAACTCCAGAGGCCAAAACCCTGAGCGCCCGAACCATAGCTCCAGGGGACCAACCCCTGAGCGCCCGAACCATAGCTCCAGGTGCCTAACCCCTGGGGCAGCAACAACAGCTCCACGGGCCCAACCCGTGGGGGCCCCAACATCAGCTCCAGGGGCCCAACCCCTGAGCGCCCGAACCATAGCTCCAGGAGCCTAATTCCCGGGGGCCCCAACCCCAGCTTCACGGGCCCAACCCCTGGGCGCCCCAACACCAGCTCCAGGGGTCCAACCCCTGAGCGCCCGAACCATAGCTCCAGGGGCCTATCCCCTGGGGGCCCGAACACCACCTCCAGGGGCCCAACACCTGAGCGCCCGAACAATAAATGTAGGGGCCTAACCCCTGGGGGCCCCAACACCAGCTCTAGGGGCCCAATCCCTGAGAGCTCGAACCATAACTACAGGGGCCTAACCCCTGAGGGAACCCACCCCAGCTCCAAAGGCCCAAAACCTGAGCGCCCGAACCATAGCTCCAAGGGCCTAACCCCTGGGGAACCAACACCAGCTCCAGGGGCCCAACCCCTGGGGACCCCAACACCAACTCCAGGGGCCCAACCCCTGAGCACCCGAACAATAGCTTCAGGAGCCTAACCTCCGGGGGTCCCAACCCCAGCTCCAGGGGCCCAACCCCTGGGGGCCCCAACACCACCTCCAGGGGACCAACCCCTGAGCGCCCGAACCATAGCTCCAGGGGCCTAAACTCTGGGGGCCCCAACACCAGATCCAGGGGCCCAACCCCTGGGTGCCCAAACACCAGCTCCAGGGTCCCAAATCCTGAGCGCCCGAACCATAGCTCCAGGGGCCTAACCCTCGGGGTTCCCAACCCCAGCACCAGGGGCCCAACCCCTGGGGCCCTCGACCCCAGCTCCAGGGGCCCAACCCCTGAGCGCCCGAACCATAGCTTCAGGGGGCCAACCCCTGAGCGTCCGAACCATAGCTCCAGGGGCCTAGCCCCTGGGGCCTCAACCCCAGCTCCAGGGACCCAACCCCTGGGGGCCCCAAAACCAGCTCCAGGGGCCCAACCCCTGAGTGCCCAAACCATAGCTCCAGGGTCTAACCCCTAGGGGCCCCAACCCCAGCTCCGGGTGCCCAACCCCTGGGTGCCCAAACACCAGCTCCAGGGTCCCAAATCCTGAGCGCCCGAACCATAGCTCCAGGGGCCTAACCCTCGGGGTTCCCAACCCCAGCACCAGGGGCCCAACCCCTGGGGCCCTCGATCCCAGCTCCAGGGGCCCAACCCCTGAGCGCCCGAACCATAGCTCCAGGGGTCTAACCCCAGGGGGCCACAACCCCACCTTCAGGGGCCCAACAACTGGGGGATCCAACACCAGCTCCAGAGGCACAGCCCCTGAGCGCCCGAACCATAGCTCCAGGGGCCTAACCCCCGGGGGCCCCAACCCCAGCTCCAGGGGCCAACCCCAGGAGGCCCCAAAACCATCTCCAGGGGCCAACCCCTGAGAGCCCGAACCTTAGCTCCAGGGGCCTAACCCCTGGGGCACCAACACCAGCTAAAAGGGCCCAACCCCTGGGGGCCCCAACACCAGCTCCAGGGGCCAAACTCCTGAGCGCCCGAACCATAGCTCCAGGGGCCTAACCCCTGTGGGCCCCAACACCAGCTCCAAGGGCCCAACCCCTGAGCGCCCGAACAATACCTTCAGGGGCCTAACACCTGGGAGCCCCAACACCAGCTCCAGGGGCCCAACCCTTGAGCGCCCTAACCATAGCTCCAGAGGCCTAACCCTTGGGGGCCCCCACCCTAGCTCCAAGGACCCAACCCCTGAGCGCCCGAACCATAGCGCCAGCAGCCAAACCCCTGGGGGCCCCAACCCCAGCTCCAGGGGCCCAACCCCTGGGGCCCTCGACACCGAATCCAGGAGCCCAAACCCTGAGCGCCCGAACCATACCTCCAGGGTCCCAATCACTGAGCGCCCGAACCATAGCTCCAGGTGCCAAACCCCTGAGGCCCCAACACCAGCTCCAGGGGCCCAACCCTTGGGTGCCCCAACACCAGATCCAGGGGCCCAACCCCTGAGCGCCCGAACCATAGCTCCAGGGGCCTAACCCCTGGGGGCCCCAACACCGGCTCCAAGGGCCCAACCCCTGAGCGCCCGAACAATACCTCCAGAGGCCTAACCCCTGGGGGACCCAACACCAGCTCCAGGGGCCCAACCCCTGAGCGCTCGAACCATAGCTACAGGGGCCTAACCCCTGGGAGCCCCCACCCCAGCTCGAAGGGCCCAAAACCTGAGCGCCTGAACCATAGCTCTAGGGGCCTAACCCCTGGGGCCCCAACACCAGCTCCAGGGGCCCAAACCCTGGGGGCCCCAACACCAGATCCAGGGGCCCAACCCATGAGCGCCCGAACCATAGCTCCAGGGGCCTAAACCCTGGGGGCCCCAACCCCAGCACCAGGGGCCCAACCCCTGGGGGCCCCAACACCAGCTCCAGGGGCCCAATCCCTGAGCGCCCGAAGAATACCTCCAGGGGCCTAACCCCTGGGGGCCCCAACACCAGCTCCAGGAGCCCAACCCCTGAGCGCTCGAACCATAGCTACAGGGGCCTAACCCCTGGGGGCCCCCACCCCAGCTCCAAGGGCCCAAAACCTGAACGCCCGAACCATAGCTCCAGGGGCCTAAACCCTGGGGGCCCCAACACCGGCTCCAAGGGCCCAACCCCTGAGCGCCCGAAGAATACCTCCAGTGGCCTAACCCCTGGGGGCCCCCACCACAGCTCCAAGGGCCCAAAACCTGAACCCCCGAAACATAGCTCCAGGGGCTTAACCCCTGGGGCCCGAACACCAGCTCCAGGGGCCCAACCCCTCAGCGCACGAACAATACCTCCAGGGGCCTAACCCCTGGGGGCCTCAACACCAGCTCCAGGGGCCCAACCCCTGAGCGCTCGAAGCACAGCTACAGGGGCCTAACCCCTGGGGGCACCCAACCCAGCTCCAAGGGCCCAAAACCTGAGCGCCCGAACCATAGCTCCAGCGGCCTAACCCCTGGGACCCCAACACCAGCTCCAGGGGCCCAACCCCTGAGCTCCCGTACCATTGCTCCAGGGGCCTAACCCCTGGGGGCCCCAACCCCAGCTCCAGGGTGTCAACCCCTGGGGGCCCCAACACCAGCTCCAGGGGCGCAACGCCTGAGCGCCCGAACAATACCTCCAGGGAACTAACCCCTGGGGGGCCCCACCCCAGCTCCAAGGGCCCAAAAATTGAGCTCCCGAACTATACCCCAGGGGCCTAACCCCTGGGGGCCCCAACCCCAGCTCCAGGGGCCCAACCCCTTGGGGCCCCAACACCAGCTACAGGGGCCCAACCCTTGAGAGCCCGAACCATAGCTCAAGAGGCCCAACCCCTGAGCGCCTGAACCAGAGCTCCAGGGGCCCAACCCCTTAATCCCCGAACCCTAGCTCAAGGGGCCTAACCCCTGGGGCCCCACCACCAGCTCCAGGGGCCAAACCCCTGGGGGCCCCAACACAAGCTCCAGGGGCCCAACCCCTGAACGCCCGAACCATAGCTGGAGGGGCCTAACCCCTGGGGGCCCCAACCCCAGCTCCAGGGGCCCAGCCCCTGGGGGCCCCAAAACCAGCTCCAGGGGCCCAACCGCTGAGCACCCGAACCAGAGCTCCAGGGGCCTAAACCGCGAGGGCCCTAACCCCAGCTCCAGGGGCCCAACCCCTTGGGGCCCCAACACCAGCTAAAGAGGCCCAACCCCTGAGCGCCCGAACAATACCTACATGAGCCTAACCCCTGGGGGCCCCAACACCAGCTCCATGGGCCCAATCAATGACTGCCCGAACCAGAGCTCCTGGGGCCCATCCCCTGAGCGCCCGAAAAATAGCTCCAGGGGCCCAACACCTGAGCGCCTGAACCATAGCTCAAATGGCCTAACCCCTGGGGCCTCAACACCAGCTCCAGGAGCCCAACCCCTGAGCGCCCGAACCATAGCTCCAGGGGCCCAACCCCTGACGGCCTCAACACCAGTTCCAGGGGCACACCCTCTGTGCACCCGAACCATAGCTCCAGGGACCTATCCCCTGGGGGCCCCCACCCCAGCTCCAAGGGCCCAAACCCTGAGCGCCCGAACCATAGCTACAGGGGACTAACCCCTGGGGGTCCCAACCCGAGGTCCAGGGGCCCAACCCCTGGGGGCCCCAACACCAGCTCCAGGGGCCCATCCCCAGAGAGCCCGAACCATAGCTCCAGGGGACCAACCCCTGGGGGCCCGAACATAAGCTCCAGGGGCCCAACCCCTGAGCGCCCGAACCATAGCTCCAAGGGCATAACCCCAGGGGCCCTAACACCAGCTCCAGGGGCAAAACCCTGGGGGCCCCAACACCAGCTCCAGGGGACAAACACCTGAGCGCCCGAACAATAAATCCAGGTGCCTTCCCCTGGGGGCCCCAACACCAGCTCCAAGGGCCCAACCCTTGAGCACCCGAACCATAGCTCCAGGGGCCTAACCCCAGGGGCCCTAACACCAGCTCCAGGGGCAAAACCCTGGGGGCCCCAACACCAGCTCCAGGGGACAAACACCTGAGCGCCCGAACAATAAATCCAGGTGCCTTCCCCTGTGGCCCCAACACCAGCTCCAGGGGCCCAACCCCTGGGGGCTCCAACACCAGCTCCAGGGGCCGGAACCCTGAGCGCCCGAACTATAGCTCCAGGGGCCTAACCCCTAGGGGCCCCAACCCCAGCTCCAGGGGCCAACCCCTCGGGACCCCAACACCAGCTCCAGGGGTCCAACCCCTGGGTCCCTCGACCCCAGCTCCAGGGGCCGAACCCCTGGGGGCCCCAACACCTGCTCCAAGGGCCCAACCCTTGAGTGCCCGAACAATACCTCCAGGGGCCTAACCCCTGGGGGCCCCAACACAAGCTCCAGGGGTCCAATCCCTGAGTGCCCGAACTATAGCTCCAGGGGCCTAACCCCTGGGGGCCCCCACCCCAGCTCCAAGGGCCCAACCCCTGAGCGCCCGAACCATAGCTCCAGGGGCCTAACCCCTGGGGGCCCCAACTGCAGCTCCAGGGACCGAACCCCTGGGTCCGTCGACCCCAGCTCCAGGGGCCCAACCCCTAAGCGCCCGAACCATACCTCCAGGGGCCTAAGCCCTGGGGCCCCAACACCAGCTCCAGGGGTCCAACCCCTGAGTGCCCGAATCATAGCTCCATGGGCCTAAGCCCTGGGGCCCCAACACCAGCTCCAGGGGTCCAGCCCCTGGGGGCCCTAACACCAGCTCCAGGGGCCCAACCCCTGAGAGCCTGAACCATAGCTCCAGGGGCCTAACCCCTAGAGGCCCCCATCCCAGCTCCAAGGGCCCAATCCCTGAGCGCCCGAACCATAGCTCCAGGGGCCTAACCCCTGGGGGCCCCAACCCCAGCTCCAGGGGCCTAACCCCTGGGGGCCCCAACCCCAGCTCCAGAGGCCCAACCCCTGGGGCCCTCGACTCCAACTCCAGGGGCCCAAACCCTGAGCGCCCGAACCATCGCTCCAGAGGCCCAACCCCTGGGGCCCTCGACTCCAACTCCAGGGGCCCAAACCCTGAGCGCCCGAACCATCGCTCCAGGGGCCCAACCCCTGGGGCCCCAAAACCAGCTCCAGGGGCCCAACCCAAGAGCGCCCGAACCATAGCTCCAGGGGCCCAAACACTGGGCGCCCGAACACCAGCTCCAGGGGCCCAACCCCTGAGCGCCCGACCCTTAGCTCAAGGAGCCTAACCCCTGGTGCCCCAACACCAGCTCTAGCGGCCCAACCCCTTTGGCCCCAACAGCAGCTCCAGGAGCCCAACCCCTGAGAGCCCGAACCATAGCTCCAGGGTCCGAATCCTTGGGGGCCCCAACACCAGCTCCACGGGCCCAACACCTGAGCGCCCGAACAATGCCTAAAGGTGCCTAACCCCTGGGGCCACCACTCTAGCTCCAGGGGCCCAACCCCTAGGGGCCCCAAAATCACGTCCTGGGGTCCAACCCCTGAGCGCCCGAACCATAGCTCCAGGGGCTAACCCACGCGGGCCCCAACCCCAGCTCCAGGGGCCCAACCCCTGAGCGCCCGAACCATAGCTCCAGGGGCCTAACCCCTGGGGCCCCAACACAAGCTCCAGGAGCCCAATTCCTGGGTCCCTCGACCCCAACTCCAGGGGCCCAAACCCTGAGCGCCCGAAGTATAGCTCCAGGGGCCCAACCCCTGAGCGCCCGAACCATAGCTCCAGGTGCCTAACCCCTTGGGCCCCAACACCAGCTCCAGGGGCACAACCCCTAGGGGCCCGAAAACCACCTCCAGGGGCCCAACCCCTGAGCGCCCGAACCATAGCTCCAGGGGCCTAACCCCTGGGGCCCCAACACCAGCTCCAGGGCCCCAACCCTTGGGGGCCCCAACACCAGCTCCAGGGGCCCAAACCCTGAGCGCCCGAACCATAGCTCAAGGGGCCAACCCCCGGGAGCCCCAACCCCAGCTCCAGGGTCCCAACCCCTGGGGGCCCCAACACCAGCTCCAGGGGTCCAACCCTTGAGCGCCCGAACCATAGCTCCAGGGGCCTAATCCCTGGGGGTCCCAACACCAGCTCCAGGGGCCCAACCCCTGAGTGCTCGAACCATACCTACAGGGGCCTAACCCCTGGGGGCCCCTACCCCAGCTCCAAGGGCTCAAAACCTGAGCGCCTGAACCATGGCTCCAGGGGCCTAACCCCTGGGGACCCAACACCAGCTCCAGGGGCCCAACCCCTGGGGGCCCCAACACCAGCTCGAGGTGCCCAACCCCTGAGCGCCCGAACCATAGCTCCAGGGGCCTAAACCCTGGGGACCCCAACTCCAGCTCCAGTGGCCCAACCCCTGGCGGTCCCAACACCAGCTCCAGGGGCCCAACCCCTGAGCGCCCGAACCATACCTCCAGGGGACTAACCCCCGGTGGCCCAAACCCCAGCTAAAGGGGTCCAACCCCTGTGGTCCCCAACACCAGCTCCAGGGGTCCAATACCTGAGCGCCCGAACCATAGTTCCATGGGCCTAACCCCTGGGCGCCCCAACGCCAGCTCCAGGGGCACAACCCCTGAAGGCCCGAACAATACCGCCAGGGGCCTAACCCCTGGGGGCCCCAACACCAGCTCCAGGGGCCCAACCCTTAAGCGCTCGAACCATAGCTACAGGGGATTAACCCCTGGGGGACCCCACCCCAGCTCCAAGGGCCCAAAACCTGTGCGCCTGAACCATAGCTCCAGGGGCCAAACACCTGGGGGCCCCAACCCCAGCTCCAGGGGCCCAACCCCTGGGGGCCCAAACACCAGCTCCAGGGGCCCAACCCCTGAGCGCCCGAACCATAGCTCCAGGGGCCCAACCCGTGAGCCTCCGATCCATAGCTCCAGGGGCCTAACCCCTGGGGCCCCAACCCCAGCTCCAGGGGCCCAACCCCTGGGGGCCCCAATACCAGCTCCAGGAGCCCAACCCCTGAGCGCACGAACGATAGCTCCAGGGGCCTAAACCCAGGGGGCCCCAACCTCAGCTCCAGAGGTCCAAACCCTGGGGCCCTCGACCGCAGCTCCAGGTGCCCAACCCCTGAGCGCCCGAACCATAGCTCCAGGGGCCCAACCCCTGAGCGCCCGAACCATAGCTCCAGGGGCCTAACCCCTGCGGGACCCATCACCAGCTCCAGGAGCCCAACCCCTGGGGGCCCCAACACCAGCTCCAGAGGCCCAACCCCAGAGCGCCCGAAATATTGCTGCAGGGGCCCAATCCCTGGGGGTCCCAACACCAGCTCCAGTGGCCCTACCCCAGAGCGCCCGAACCATAGCTCCAGGGGCCTAACCCCTGGGGCCCCAACACCAGCTTCAGGGGCCCAACCCCTGGAGGCCCCAACACCAGCTCCAGGGGTCCAACCGCTGAGCGCCCGAACCATAGCCCCAGGGGCCTAACCCCCAGGGACCCCAACCCCAGCTCCAGGGGCCCAACCCCTCAGGGTCCGAACAATACTTCAAGGGGCCTAACCCCTGTGGGCCCCAACACCAGGTCCAGGGGCCGAACCCGTGAGCGCCCGAACCATAGCTCCAGGGGCATTACCCCAGGGGGCCCCAACCCCAGCTCCAGGGGTCCAAACCCTGGGGCCCTCGACCCCAGTTCCAGGGGCCCAACCCCTGAGCGCCCGAACCATAGCTCCAGGGGCCTAACCCCTGCAGGCCCGAACGATAGGTCCAGGGGCCTAAGCCCGGGGGTCCCAACCCCAGCTCCAGGGGTCCAACCCCTGGGGGCCCCAACACCAGCTCCAGGGACCCAACCCCTGAGCGCCCGAACCATAGCTCCAGGGGCCTAACCTCCGGGGACCCCAACACCAGCTCCAGGGGACCAACCCCTGAGCGCTCGAACCATACTTCCAGGGGCCTAACCCCTGGGGGCCCAAAAACCAGCTCCAGGGGCCCAACCCCTGAGCGCCCGAACCATAGCTCCAGGGGTCCAACCCCTGAGCGCCCGAACCATAGCTCCAGGGGCCTAACCCCTGGGGCCCCAAAACCAGCTCCAGGGGCCCAACCCCTGGGTGCCCCAACACCAGCTCTAGGGGCCCAACCCTTGAGCGCCAGAACCATCGCTAAAGGGGCCTAACCCCTAGAGGCCCCAACGCCAGCTCCAGGGGCCCAACCCCTGGGGTCCCCAACACCAGCTCCAGGGGCCCAACTCGTGAGCGCCCGAACCATAGCTCCAGGGGCCTAACCCCAGGGGGCCCCAACCCCAGCTCCAGGGGTCCAAAAACTGGGGCCCTCGACCCCAGCTCCAGGGGCTCAACCCCTGAGCCCCCGAACCATAGCTCCAGGGGCCCAACCCCTGAGCGCCCGAACCATAGCTTCAGGGGCCTAACCCCTGGGGCCCCAACACCAGCTCCAGGTGCCCAATCCCTGGGTTCCCCAACACCAGCTTCAGGGGCCCAACCCCTAAGCGCCCGAACCATATCTCCAGGGGCCTAACCCCTAGGGGCCCCAACCCCAGCTCCAGGTGTCCAATCACTGGGGGCCCCAACACCAGTTCCAGGGGCCCAACCCCTGAGCGCCCGAACCATAGCTCCAGGGGCCTAACCCCCGGGGGTCCCAACCCCAGCTCCAGGGGCCCAACCCCTGAGCGCCCGAACCATAGCTCCAGGGAGCTTACCCCCGGGGGTCCCAACTCCAGCTCCAGGGGCCCAACCCCTGAACGCCCGAACCATAGCTCCAGGGGCGAAATCCCTGGGGGCCCCAACACCAGCTCCAAGAGCCCAACCTCTGAGCGCCCGAAAAATACCTCCAGGGGCCTAACCCCTGGGGGCCCTAACACCAGCTCCACGGGCCCAACCCCTGATTTCCCGAAACATAGCTCCAGGAGCCGAACCCCTGCGGGCCCCCACCCCAGCTCCAAGGGCCCAACCCCTGAGCGCCCGAACCATAGCGCCAGGTTCATAACCCCCGGGGACCCCAACCGCAGCTCCAGGTGCCCAACCCCTGGGGCCCTCGACCCCAACTCCAGGGGCCCAAACCCTGAGCGCCCGAACCATAGCTCCAGGGTCCCAATCCCTGAGCGTCCGAACCATAGCTCCAGGTGCCTACCCCTGGGGCCCCAACACCAGCTCCAGAGTACCAACCCCTGGGGGCCCCAACACCAGCTCCAGGGGCCCAACCCCTGAGCGACCGAACCATAGCTCCAGGGGCCTAACCCCTGGGAGCCCCAACCCCAGCTCCAGGGGCCCAACCCCTAGGGGCCCCAACACCAGCTTCAGGGGCCCAACCCCTGAGCGCCCGAACCATAGCTCCTGGGGACTAACCCCCGGGGGCCCCAACCTCAGCTCCAGAGGCCCAACCCCTGGGGGCCCCAACACCAGCTCCAGGGGTCCAACCCCTGAGCGCCCGAACCATAGCTCCAGGGGCCTAATTCCTGGGGGCCCAAACACCAGCTCCAGGGTCCCAACCCCTGAGCGCCCGAACAATACCTCCAGGGGCCTAAACCCTGGGGGCCCCAACACCAGCTCCAGGGGCCCAACCCCTGAGCGCTGGAAACATAGCTACAGGGGCCTAATCCCCGGGAGCCCCCCTCCAGCTCCAAGGGCCCAAATCCTGAGTGCCCGAATCATAGCTCCAAGGGCCTAACCCCTGGGGCCCAACACCAGCTCCAGGGGACCAACCCCTGGGGGCTCCAACACGAGCTCCAAGGGCCCAACCCCTGAGCGAACGAACCATAGCTCCAGGGGCCTAACCCCTAGGGGTCTCAACCCCAGCTTCAGGGGCCCAACCCCTGGGTGCCCGAACACCAGCTCCAGGGGCCTAAAACCTGAGCGCCCGAACCGTAGCTCCAGGGGCCTAACCCCCGGGGGCCCCAACCCCAGCTCCAGGGGCCCAACCCCGGAGCGCCCGAACCATAGCTAAAGGGGCCTAACCCCTGGGGGCCCCAACACCAGCTCCAGGGGCCCAACCCCTGATTGCCCGAACAATACCTCCAGGGACCTAACCCCTGGGGGCCCTAACACCAGCTCCAGGGGCCCAACCCTTGAGCGCTTGAACCTTAGCTTCAGCGGCCTAACCCCTGTGGGCCCCCACCCCAGCTACAGGGGCCCAAAACCTGAGCGAACGAACCATATCTCCAGGGGCCTAATCCCCGGGGGCACCAACCCCAGCTCCAGGGGCCCAACCCCTGGGGCCCTCGACCCCAGCTCCATGGGCCCAACTCCTGAGCGCCCGAACCATAGCTCCAGGGGCCTAACCCCTGGGACCCCAACACCATTTCCAGGGGCCCAACCCCTGAGCGCCTGAACCATAGCTCAAATGGCCTAACCCCTGGGGCCCCACCACCGGCTCCGGGGGCCAAACCCCTGGGGGCTCCAACACCAGCTCCAGCGGCCCAACCCCTGAGCGCCCGAACCGTAGCTCCAGGGGCCTAACCCCTAGGGGCTCCAACCCCAGCTCCAGAGGCCTAACCCCTGGGGGCCCCAACACCAGCTCCAGGGGCCCAACCCCTGAGCGCCCGAACGATAGCTCCAGGGGCCTAAGCCCGGGGGTCCCAACCCCAGCTCCAGGGGCCCAAACCCTCGGGCCCTCGACCCCAGCTACAGGGGCCCAACCACTGAGCGTCCCAACAATAGCTATAGGGGCCCAACCCCTGAGCGCCCGAACCCTAGCTCCAGGGACCTAACCTCTGGGGATCCAACACCAGCTCAAGGGGCCCAACCACTTGGGACCCCAACACCAGCTCCAGAGGCCCAACCCCTGAGAGCCCGAACCATAGCTCCAGGGGCCCAACCCCTGGGGGCCCCAACCCGAGCTCCAGGGGCCCAACCACTGGGGGCCCCAACACGAGCTCCAGGGGCCCAACCCCTGAGCGCCCGAGCCATAGCTCCAGGGGCCTAACCCCCGGGGGCCCCAACCCCAACTCCAGGGGCCCAACCCCTGGGGGCCCCAACACCAGCTCCAGGGGTCCAACTCCTGAGCGCCCGAACCATTGCTCCAGAGGCCTAACCCCTGGGGGCCCCAACACCAGCTCCAGGGGCCCAAACCCTGAGAGCCCGAACAATACCTCCAGGGGCCTAACCCCTGGGGCCTCAACACCAGCTCCAGGGGCCCAACCCCTGGGGGCCTCAACACCAGCTCCAGCGGCCCAACCCCTGAGCGCCCGAACCATAGCTCCAGGGGCCTTACCCCTGGGGGCCCCAACCCCAGCTCCAGGCGCCCAACCCCTGGGGGTCCGAGCACCAGCTCCAGGGGCACAGCCCCTGAGCGCCCGAACCATAGCTCCAGGGGCCTAACCCCCGGGGGCCCCTACCCCAGCTCCAGGGATCCAACCCCTGGGGGCCCCAACACCAGGTCCATGGGCCCAATCCCTGAGTGCCCGAACCATAGCTCCTGGGGCCTAACCCCCGGATACCTCAACCCCAGCTCCAGGGGCCCAACCTCTGAAGGCCCCAACAACAGCTCCAGGGGCCCAAACGCTGAGCGCCTGAACCATAGCTCCAGGGGCCTAACCCCTGTTGCTCCAACACCAGCTCCAGGGGCCCAACCCCTGGGGCTCCAACACCAGTTCCAGGGGCCCAACCCCTGAGTGCCCGAACCATAGCATCAGGGGCCTAATCCCTGGTGGCCCCAACACCAGCTCCACGGGGTCAACACCTAAGCGCCCGAACAATACCTCCAGGTGCCTAACCCTTGGGGGCCCCAACACCAGCTCCAGGGGCCAAACCCCTGAGCACCCGAACCAAAGCTCCAGGGGCCCAACCCCTGAGCGCCCGAACCATAGCTCCAGGGACCAAACCCCTGAGCGTCTGAACCATAGCTCAAATGGCCTAACCCTTGGGGCCCCAACACCGGCTCCAGAGGCCCAACCCCTAGGGGCCCCAACACCAGCTCCAGGGGCCCAACCCCTGAGCGCCCGAAACATAGCTCCAGGGGCTTAACCCACGGGGGACCCTACACCAGCTCCAGGGGCCTAACCCCTGGGGGTCCCAACACCAGCTCCAGGGGCCCTACCCCTGAGCGCCCGAACCATAGCTCCAGGGGCCTAACCCCTGGGGGTCCAAACACCAGCTCCAGGGGCCCTACCCCTGAGCGCCCGAACCATAGCTCCAGGGGCCTAACCCCTGGTCCCCAACACCAGCTATAAAGACCCAACCCCTGAGTGCCCGAACAATACCTCCAGGGGCCTAACCCCTGGGGGTCCAAACACCAGCTCCAGGGGCCCAACCCCTGAGTGCCCGAACCATAGCTCCAGGGGCTTAATCCCTGGGGGCCCCCACCCCAGCTCCAAGGTCCCAACCTCTGAGAGCCCGAACCATAGCTCCAGCGGCCTAACCCCCGGGTGTTCCAAACCCAGCTCCAGGGTCCCAACCCCTGGGGCCCTCGACCCCAGCTCCAGGGGCCCAACCCCTGAGCGCCCGAACCATAGCTCCAGGGGTCCAACCCCTGAGCGCCCGAACCACAGCTCCAGGGGGGTAACCCCTGGGGCCACAACACCAACTCCAGGGGTCCAGCCCCCTGGGGCCCCAACACCAGCTCCAAGGGCCTAACCCCTTGGGGCCCCAACACCAGCTCCAGGGGCCCAACCCCTGAGCGCCCGAACCATAGCTGCAGGGGTCTAACAACCGGGAGCCCCTACCCCAGCTCCAGGGGCCCAACCCCTGGGGCCCTCGACCCCAGCTCCAAGGGCCCAAACCCTGAGAGCCCGAACCATATCTCCAGGGGCCTTTCCGCTGGGGGCCACAACCCCAGCTCCAGGGGCCCAACCCCTGGGCGCCCCAACACCAGCTCCACGGGCCCAACCCCTGAGCGCTCGAACCATAGCTCCAGGAGCCTAACCCCCGGGGGCCCCAACCCCAGCTCCAGGGGCCCTACCCCTGGGGGCCCCAACACCAGCTCCAGGGGCCGAACCCCTGAGCACCCGAACAATACCTCGAGGGGCCTAACCCTTGGGGGCCCCAACACAAGCTCCAGGGGCCCAACCCCTGAGCATTCGAACCATAGCTATAGAGGCCTAACCCCTGGGAGCCCCCAACCCCGATCCAAGGGCCCAAAACCTGAGCGCCCGAACCATAGCTCCAGGGGCCTAACCCCTGGGGGCCTCAACCCCAGCTCCAGGGGCCCAACCCCTGTGGGCCCGAACAATACCTCCAAGGGCCTAATCCCTGGGGGCCCCAACACCAGCTCCAGGGGCCCAACCCCTGAGCGCTCGAACCATAGCTACAGAGGCCTAACCACTGGGGGCCCCCAACCCAGCTCCAAGGGCCCAAAACCTGAGCGCCCGAACCATAGCTCCAGGGGCCTAACCCCTGGGGGCCCCAACCCCAGCTCCAGGGGCCCAACCTCTGGGGACCCCAACACCACCTCCAGGGGCCGAACCCCTGAGCGCCCGAACCATAGCTCCAGGGGCACAGCCCCTGAGCGCCCGAACCATAGCTCCAGGGGCCTAACCCCTGGGGCCCGAACACCAGCTCCAGGGGCCCAACCCGAAAGCGCCCAAGCCATTGCTCCAGTGGCCTAAACCCAGGGGACCCCAAAACCAGCTCCAGGGGTCCAAACCCTGGGTCCCTCGACCCCAGCTCCAGGGGCCCAACCCCTGAGCGCCCGAAACTTAGCTCCAGTGGCCCAACCCTTGTGCGCCCGAACCATAGCTCCAGGGGCCTAACCCCTGGGGCCCCAACACCAGCTCCAGGGGCCCAACCCCTGGGGGCTCCAACACCAGCTCCAGAGGCCCAACCCCTGAGCGCCCGAACCATAGCTCCAGGGGCCTAACCCCTAGGGGCCCCAACCCCATCTCCAGGGGCCCAACCCCTGGGGACCCCAACACCAGCTCCAGCAGCCAAACCCCAGAGCGCCCAAACCATAGCTCCAGGGGCCCAACCCCTGGGGGCCCCAACAAGAGCTCCAGGGACCCAACCCCTGAGCGCCCGAACCATAGCTCCAGGGGCCTAATCCCTGGGGCCCCAAAAACCAGCTCCAGGGGCCCACCTCCTGAGCGCCCGAGCCATAGCTCCAGGGGCCTAACCACTGGAGGCCCCCACCCCAGCTCCAAGGGTCCAACCCCTGAGCGCCCCGAACTATAGATCCAGGGGCCTAACCCCCGGGGGCCCCAACCCCAGCTCCACGGGCCCAACCCCAGGGGGCCCCAACACCAGCTCCACGGGCCCAACCCTTGAGCGCCCGAACAATAGCTCTAGGGGCCTAACCCCTACAAGCCGCAACCCAAATTCCAGGGGCCCAACCCCTGGGGGCCCCAACCCCAGCTCCAGGGGCCCGACCCCTGGGGCCCTCCACTCCAACTCCAAGGGCAAAACCCCTGAGAGCCCGAACCATAGCTCCGGGGTCTAACCCCTGGGGCCCCAACACCAGTTCCAGGGGCCCAACCCCTGAGCGCCCGAACCATAGCTACAGGGGCCTAACCCCTGGGGCCCCGACCCCAGCTCCAGGGGCCCAACCCCTGGGGGCCCCACCACCAGCTCCAGGGACCCAAACCGAGAGCACCCGAACCATAGGTTAATGCACAGGGTAATGCACAGAGCACAGCTGAATGCCCGAACCGAAGCTACAGGGGCCTAACCCCTGGGGCTCCAACACCAGCTCCAGGCGCCCAACACCTGAGCGCCCGAACAATACCTCCAGGTGCCTAACCCCTAGCGGCCCCAACCCAAACTCCAGGGGCCCAACAGCTGGGGCCCTCGACCCCAGCTCCAAGGGCACAACCCTGAGAGCCCGAACCATAGCTTCAGGGGCCTAACCCCCGGGGCCCCAACCCCAGCTACAGGGGCCCACCCCTGGGGGTCCCACCACCAGCTCCAGGGACCAAACCCCAGAGCGCCCGAACCATAACTCCAGGGGCCCAACCTCTGGGGGCCCCAACACCAGCTCCAGGGGCCGAACCCCTGAGTGCCCGAACCATAGCTCCAGGGGTCTAATCCCTGGGGGCCCCAACACCAGCTCCAGGGGCCCAACACCTGAGCGCCCGAACAATACCACCAGGTGCCTAACCCATGGGGGACCCAACCCCAGCTCCAGGCGCCCAAACCCTGGGGGACCTAACACCAGCTTCAGGGTCCCAACCCCTGACCGCCCGAACCTTAACTCAAAGGGCCTAACCCCTGGGGGCCCCAACCCCACCTCCAGGGGCCCAGCCCATGGGGGTCAAAAAACCTGCTCCAGGGGTCCAACCCCTGAGCGCCTGAACCATAGCTCCAGGGGCCTAAACCCTGGGGGCCCCAAACACCAGCTCCAGGGGTCCAACCCCTGAGCGCCCGAACAATACCTACAGGGGCCTAACCCCTGGGGGCCCCAACACCAGCTCCAGGGGCCCAAAACCTGAGAGCCCGAACCATAGCTCCAGGGGCCTAACCCCTGGGGCCCCAACACCAGCTCCAGGGACCCAACCCCTGGGAGCCCCAACACCAGCTCCAGGGGCCCAACCCCTGAGCGCCAGAACCATAGCTCCAGGGGCCTAACCCCCGGAGGCCCCAACCTCAGATCCAGTGGCCCGACCCCTGGGGGCCCCAACAACAGCTCCAAGGGTCAAACCCCTGAGCGCCCGAACCATAGCTCCAGGGGCCTAACCCCTGGGGGCCCTAACACCAGCTCCAGGGGCCGAACCCCTGAGCGCCCGAACAATACCTCCAGGGGCCTAACCCTTGGGGGCCCCAACACAAGCTCCAGGGGCCCAACCCCTGAGCGCTCGAACCATAGCTACAGAGACCTAACCCCTGGGGGCCCCCAACCCAGCTCCAAGGGCCCAAAACCTGAGCGCCCGAACCATTGCTCCAGGGGCCTAACCTCTGGGGGCCCGAACCCCAGCTCCATTGGCCCAACCCCTGGGGGCCCGAACAATACGTCCAGGGGCCTAACCCCTGGGGGCCCCAACATCAGCTCCAAGGGCCCAAAACATGAGCGCCCGAACCATAGCTCCAGGGGCCTAACTCCTGGGGGCCCCAACCCCAGCTCCAGGGGCCCAACCCCTGGGGGCCCCAACACCAGCTCCACGGGCCGAACCCCTGAGCGCCCGAACCATAGCTCCAGGGGCACAGCCCCTGAGCGCCCGAACCATAGCTCCAGGGGCCTAACCCCTGGGTCCCGAACACCAGCTCCTGGGGCCCAACCCGTGAGCGCCCAAACCATTGCTCCAGTGGCCTAAACCCAGGGGTCCCCAAAACCAGCTCCAGGGGTCCAAACCCTGGGGCCCTCGACCCCAGCTCCAGGGGCCCAACCGCTGAGCGCCCAAAACATAGTTCAGGGGCCCAACCCCAGTGCGCCCGAACCATAGCTCCAGGGGCCTAACCCCTGGGGCCCCCAACACCAGCTCTAGGGACCCAATCCCTGGGGGCCCTAACACCACCTCCAGAGGAATAACGCCAGAGCGCCCGAACCATAGCTCCAGGGGCCTAACCCCTAGGGGCCCAAACCCCATCTCCAGAGGTCCAAACCCTGGGGGCCCCAACA